>NW_026575008.1:0-225927 GCF_905146905.1 Nyctereutes procyonoides
CCCCATCTCCTACTGCTCTAGCACCTTTCTTATACATATTATGTTTACGCTTATTGGTAAAACCTGCTCTTAAAAGAATCATTGGTCGTATCTAAATCACATCTTACATAAGGTATTATGGCTACAACATCACACTTTTATTTATTAGCAGCAAGTTGGTCTCTTTGGCTAGCTTCTTTAAATTTTGTGGGTTTTTTTTGAAAGATGAATACCCATCAGACCAACAATTGGCCTCTATAGGTAATTTTTTCCCATGTTAGCCAGAAAGCTACATGATATTTTGAAAAGCTGTCTGCTATACCATCAATAGTGAAGCAATAAAGACCATGGAGATAGCCATACATGTCACTAGACAAAATAAGATAGTCTCAGCTTGTATTCTCTTATACAAAATTACACAATTTTAAATTGCACTAAATTGGTACTAATTTGGCAATCTTAGCTTTGATATGCTTCCAGTCTTAAAATTCTAAGGACTATAGACTTGAGGGGAATTCACACCAGGTTTGAATGAAATGTATTTACAGCACAGTGGGAGAAAAGCTTTACTTTATTCCTGGTTTTCTCTATGCTTCTTGGTGTGGAACTAACCAAACCTTATCAATATTTAGCATCTCTTCCTTAAAAATGACAAGCTTTAGAAAAATAATTCAATATCAAGGTAAATAACCATAGCCCTGGCTGCCTAGGTAATGTTTTAAACACTGTTGAAGAAAGGGAACATTTCTCCTAAGAAAACCGTATGAATGTCAGGCAACTATTTTTTTTCTATCAGGCCTTATAAATAATAACTAACATTGTGCTAGGACAATAGAGGATTTTCTCAATCTCCTCTGGGCGCCAGGTAGAGTACTGGCTGTTAGCTCGCATTTATGACAAAGTATTATTCTTCTGCTAAAACAGATGGATTTTGAATTGACATTTTGACATCATAGGAAAATACATACTGTCCTTTCAAATACTCTTCTCAGATACACCAGGAAAGCAGCTATTAAGTGAAATGTATGACAGCAGGACTTCATTCTACTTTTCTTATTCAAGTGTTTATTTGTTTGAATTGGCCATAGATAGGTTCCTAAGGATTTGAACTGTGTCAGAAATGATTTGATTTAAGTCAAACAACAAACATAGTCACACCTTGTCACCGCTCCCCAAATAACTTTTTTGGGGGTTGGGCCATGTCGATAGTCAAAATGTAATAAGTTCAGTAAAGCTTTCCTGGGCATTGTCTCATTTGTAAGATATATTTAAGACTGGAAAATGACATAGGAATATTTACCAGATACAGATATTAACAAAACAATTTTTACTCCCATAAATGTGAGTATGGAAGTGCTTAGAGACAAGGATGTGAGAGCTTGAAAATAGCATATAAATTATATAGCATACCAGGTAGAGAGATTACCAGAATAATTTCTGTATCTGTAAATGTAGACTGAGAGATATGTGAGAGTTTTGATTACAGAAATATTTACTCAGGGAATTATCACAGTGGGGATTTTATTGTAACTGTGTGTGTGTTTCGGGCGGTAAAAGATTTATTGATTATTGCATTTAATTAGGTACAGGAGAATATTCAACTCTTTTTTATTGAGAACTTCCCGCTATTCTTCACGTGCAGACTTCTACAAATTTTCACATATTTGAAATTTAGTTTTGTTTCTTGAACCAATTCCTAAATTCATTCCTTTGGATTATTTTCTATTCAGATAGGAGATTGTTTCTAATGTAAAAATGCACCGTATGCGTTTTGGCAGCCCAGTTGAAGATGTGTCTTCTGGTTTTATCTACCTTATCCATGCTCAGCTGCTGACTCTATGAGCCATTGTAGGAAGCTGTAGATCATTGCACCTTTTTCTTTAATTCTTCTGAAATCATTTTCAAACATTTTGATAAGACCTGCCAGTCATTCATTTTCCCTTTCAAAAGGACTCAAAAGGCCCTGGATTCTGGATTCTCATTTGCATGCCTAATCCAGTCTTGTGTTATTGGCAGTACACTTTGCTTCTCCAACAGGAATTTAAGACTACAGAGAGGTACTATTTTGTTGAGATAGTCAATGTCACGATAGGCAAAAAATTACTATTATTACTACTATTGATAAGCCTATGGCAGACATTTAGACGTGACTTTTTTTTTCCTCAAGAACTTAATTTGTAAAGCTAGTTAAAAATTATATTTGGTTTCTATCAACTTTACCCTTTAAGAATCGTGTCTCTAAATCTTGTGGTTAATTCTATAATAAAAGAGTGTTTCAAGGTCTTCTTTCCTTTATGTGAAACCAGTCCAGCAAAGTGGAAGTCAGAGCTTTGGTTCTCTTCCTAGATGTCTCCTTATTTGAATGATCCAGCTTTTTCCATAGTGATTACAGCGAATCACATGAAAATGAATATGCCAAAGTATATGTTCCAGAAAGTTTGGGTATTTTAAAATTATCTCTTCATATACTTTAGACCTCAAATCCATATCAACCTTATAATTTAGTCAAAAGTAAGATGTTGTCAAGCAATTATTTTGAATTCCTGAAGTGTGCCAGGTACAAGCACTTTGTCATTTCAATCATACTGATGAGGACAACTCCATGCGGATGAGGTGCTTACCAAGGTTGAGTAACTTGAGTAGTTATTGCCGATATATTAACTTGACTTCTGAATGACAGAAATGTGTGTCAAATTTGTGTCTTTCTGATTCCAGAGATCAAGATCTACTGAATTATTGGATTGGTTTCTTTCATGTTCATTTTCTTACCTCTAATGCTAATGGGGTTCTTTTAGACTTTGGTAGTGAACCTAGAGATACAAGCTGAATCTTAGGTCTTTAAGGTTTCTATTGCCAATGTCTTCCTCCTCCTCAATAGATTTTTTAAATGATTCAATAAGAGAACCAGTTTGGTTGAAACCTAAAATTTGAGATAAGAGACTCACTATTCATGCATTTCAAAATTCAAGCTTTCCCCCATCATACGCAACTATCTCTCATGGTATTTGGAGATAGCAGTGAGAGAACCTCAGGTTCTCAGCTATCAACCATATTTTATATGGTTGTTAATATTTTAAACATTTTACTAGCAATTTAACTGTTCAGTTTACTTCTGTTGGAGGAGGCCATCAAGAAATATAATTTCCAGTTGACCCGTGAACTGGATCTGGGCAATTGGAGGCTCCCCACCTCCTTGCCTGTCCTTGTCATGTGTGTTCTGCTTGAGTTCCCTGCTCCTAGAAGATGTTCCAGGATACAGCCTTGAGATAGGAATGTGTTGAGGCTATCTGGATTTGGATATGTGGCTAAACCCAGTTAGGGCATCTACCTAGAGCTGGCTGGTGAGTGCAATCTACTTGCTTTGAGGCTGCCCAAGACAAGCCTCATGTGTCAGTTCCCTTGATTATTAAACCTGCCATCTACCAATCTGGAGTCATCTGCTTCTTTAGTCTCTCTCTACCCTCCATGTATGGAGGCCAGTGTCAGATTACATCAGGAAGTTCCACAGGAGGTTTCTTTTTTTAATTTTTCTTTTATTATTATTATTTTTTAAGATTGTATTTATTTATTCATGAGAGACACAGAGAGAGAGAGGCAGAGACACAGGCAGAGGGAGAAGCAGGCTCCATGCAGGAGCCTGATGTGGGACTCGGTCCCAGGACTCCAGGAACACACCCTGGGCAGAAGGCAGATGGCTCAACCACTGAGCCACCCGGGCATCCCCAGAGGAAATTACTAACTAACAACTTTTACCACTTCTAAGGAGTAAAAGTAAATAGCTATCTTGTGAGACGCCTTGGCTGCTTTGCTTTTTCCCTCAGGGCCCCTGTTACTATATTGGTCTAGAATTTGTTCTGAATTTCGGATAACAATTGACAAGTGAAGTAATCATTGATCATTAATATTTGTAGTGTTTCCACGGGGTATGTGATATAGATGGTGAAAAAGAACATACATCAGGAGATTTGCTAGTACATAGATGGCTCATCAAACCCTTACTTGAATCATAGAACGATAGAGGTCAGTGAGTGTGAAAGGCAACATATTCTTCTTTTAGTTGAGGAGAATGAGGCCTAAAGGAATAATTGAAAGTAGAGCCAAGAAAAAAATTGCGTTTCTCCACAGAGCTGATCAGTGAAGGAGCCACGATTTAACGTCCAGCTGCTTGAGTTCCCTTTCAATCCTTCTTTGTAGTCCATGATGCCTGGATGTCCCCGAGTAGGCCATTGAATGTTTTTGAGAGGAGAACTGGTTTAGATATTTTCTTCTAGTCAGTTCTGAGTCTTTTAGGCAGAGATGATGTATGGGTTGCTCTCTGGGATCTACCTTACATGGAATCCCCTACGGTTTTAGAGCAAGCTGCTTCCACACTGCCCTCACCCACCGCCCCAAGAAGCAGTTTGTGTTGCTGCTGCAGGACGTCGGGAAGGGCTGCCAGTCCAGGACTATTCAAAGCTCTACACAGACAGGTGCAAGTTCCTCCTCATCAGTGACCCCAGGAGTCACCATGACTCCAACATCATCCATGCCATTCCTAGTCAGGCACCAGGCTGAGGCTATTTCCTCCTCATCCCACAGCTTTGGATAAGTGGAGATTGCTAGATGCACAGGGCAGATGAGGATACTGAGGTGCAGAGAAGGGAAGGGACTTGCCTGTGGTCACAGAGCCAGGAAACAGCTGGTAAGAACAGAGCACTGAAGTAGCTGTTTCTTCTTCAGAGTGAAACTAGGAAAGGGGTTGAATTTTCCCATCTTACCCCATGAGGAAACTGAGGCTCAGAGAGCATAAGGAACTTGTTCAAGGTCATATAGCTGGTAAGGAGGGCTAATAATAACAGCAACAAGAATAATAATACTAAGGTAACATGCTTGACAGTAACTCTATGTCAAACATCATCTCTGAATGCTCACGGTTCTAGGGAAGTAGATACCGTTTGCCCCTATTTTGCAGATGAGGAAACTGAGGACTCAGAAGTGAAGTAACAAGCAGAAGTTACATGGTTACTAAGTAGGGATGGAAGTAAAAGGAGCTAACCTTTATGTGTTGCCTTGCAATTTAATTCTCACATCCCTCCTAGGAGAACAGGTGCCGTTATCTCCATTTTGAGGGAAATGGGTCTTAGAACAGTTATTTGATGAAGGTCACACAATTAATAAATGGAAATATAAAAATTGTAATAATCCTACCAATAATAGCAATAGTAAGCTAACATATATTGAGCACTTACTGTATGCTTAGTATTATATCATGTTCTCTGGCTCAGAGAGTTAAGGGACTTGTGCAAGACCACAGGGCCAGGAGTGGCAGAATGGGGATTTGAATTCAAATCCTTAGAGAGGAAGATTCTACTGCAAGAGGGGAATTGCTAAATACTGAGGCTCTTCAACTTCAAGGACATCAGCTGTTTGGAGGTCCTCCTGGTACTGCAGGCATTTGCAGTGTAGCTTCCTCACCTACAGTAGTAGTTGCTTCAAGACGGCATAAGCTCCATGGCAAGAACATCTCCCATGGTACAGCTCAGTGTTCCAGGCTTGCTGCCAACTCTTGGCAGACATCATGCATGGCATCAGGGTGCTGGCCCCTAAAGACAACAAAGTTGGATGCAAAGATGAAGAAGCCAGGGGATCTCAGGGCAGGGGCAAAATGGCTGAGGACAACCACCTGCAGAGAGTGTGGAAGGGAGTGGCCCTGTACCTTTACCCTCTGAGTCTCACTCACGTTGGTAGAACACCATCTCCAGGCCCCCTGCCCAAACCTGAGCACATCTCCACTGTTGGTGGATTTCTGTACGTGCCCTCCCCTCTCTGTCCCTGCAGTACAAGAATGTTCTGCAGTGTGTGGGTGGGTGGGAGCAAGAGAAACGACCCGGAAGGCCTTGGTCAGAGGCCTGGGTGTGAGGATGGGTCCCACTTTGTCCCACTAGCACCAAGGTAATTTGCCCCAGGACACCCACAACCCTGTAGCTTTGCTGGAGGCCCGGGAGGAGTCAGGAGTGGGTATAAACTTCCTGGCCTGACCCACAGAAAGAATAATTCCCAGACTTCTGAGACCTGTTAGTCCTATTTTACAGATTGAAAAACTGAGGTCCAAAAGAAGGAAAGGGACTCAAAACATTTCTATTTTTGTCCTCTGACTTTGTATATCTTATTTTCTACTCCAATATATTGTTTGTTTTGATAATATTTAAATCACTATGAAGAATCTATAGTTTATTTATTTGAATAAATGTAGAATCTGTGTATGTACTACAAGTCTTTTGTGTATGGTAGCTATTCAATGACTATTTGTTGATTGGTTATTTTAATTAGAAAGAAAACGGAAAGGAGTATCTTCATACCATCTCAGAGAATCCATGAACCCTATTGATAAAGGGATTTAAACCAAAGAAAGGGTAAGATAATAAGCCCCACAGGTAGGAAGAAAGAGTATGCTAAGGATAACGACCCTCATACTATGAGATTTAGGGTCCCAAGGGATAGAGAAAGTGGATTTAAGAGGATGTGAAAGCAAAGGTGCCTATTCAGCTGCTGATCAGAAAATGACAGATGGAGTCACTGAGAAAGTTGAACAGGCACAGCAGAAGAAGAAAACAATACTATTATTTAAGGTAATGGAGACATTCTTCACAGATCGTTTCTGGAAAAACCAGCTGGCAAGTTTATCCTCTGATTGAGGCGCTGAATACTTTTCAATCAGACCGCAATGAGTTGACCTAATAAAAGTTTTCAGAGCAAAAGTAAAGCAAAATAGAAGACATCATAGGCAGCAAGCATTTTACCTTGGTGCATGTTGCAGTGCCAGGGAGCGATCACATTAGCCATCTTAAGGCAGGATTTCTTTAAGTGTCTAGGGGTATTCTGAGGCCCTTTCAGGTTTTGTAAGGTCAAAACTATTTTTATAGTAATACTAAGATGTTATTTGCCTCTGCCAGTTTTATTCTCTTGTGGATACACAATAAAATTTTTCCAGAGGCTGCATAAAGTGTGATATCACAACAGATTGAATGCAGATTTGTGAAGATAGCTGTCTCCTATTTAATAAAGATACTAAAGAGGTTTCCAAAAATATAATAGAATGCCCTTCCTCTATTTTTTTGGTCTCGTTTGGAAATCTATTCATTTTTACTAAAAAATATTATTTATGTTAGCATATGATGGATATATTACTATTCTCCTAAAAAATTCAAAATATTTTAAAAATTCCTCAGCTTTAATTTCAAATGTGATAAATATTGATAGATGAAATAAGCATCAACAAAAGTCCTTAGCCTCCTCAATAATTTTTGTTTTTTAAACAAACATTTAAAAAAAACAGATGACCTGTTTTACTTCATTACTTCTTTATCAGAGACATTCACCATCTCCTGGTAATTTATTTACTTATTTTTTTAAAGATTTTATTTATTTATTCATGAGAGACACACACACAGAGAGAGAGAGAGGCAGAGACAGAAGCAGGCTTCCCACAAGGAGCCCCATGCGGACTCAATCCCGGATTCTGGGATCAGGACCTAAGCTGAAGGCAGATGCTCAACCGTCGAGCCATCCAGGAGTCCCCCCCCCCCCAATAATTTTTTGAAGTATAGAGAGATCCTAGATCCAAAAAGTTTTGGAACTTCTGTCTTTAGAGATATGAGGATATTTTCTCTAAAAACTGCCTATGAATGCTAGAGATTGCACATGATCACCAAGGTCCATTTCTTTTCTCCTTTTGGAAACACAGGAGGAGTCTATACTTCCTCACAACCCTACAACTAAGCAGACCTGTGTGACTAGTTCTAGAATGCATTGTGGGTACATCTAGAATGCAGTGATACCTATTTGTCATTGTCTGTCAGAACATTTGATGACCAACATGAGATTTTTAAGAACTCTGTTTTCCTGCCATTGTGACCATGGAAGGCATGTGTTGACACAAATGTGCCAAATATTAACGCAGCCTGGAATCCTTAGCCAACCTTAGGAGAAGAGCTGCTCTGGAGGACCACCTAGACTGGCAGTAGACCTGGCCTGAGCTAGGAAAACACAATTTATAGTGATAAATCCCTGAAACTTACAGGCTGGTTGCTACTCTTGCATAAACTAGCCTAATCCTGACTTGCACCAACATGGTCAGATAATTTTAGGGGCTCATTACACTGAGAGCTAGGGGAGGGTCCTCATACTATTAGAATAAAAAGTGGTTCAGAATATTTTTTCAAAATTCTCATGTATTATTTTTTTGATGCTTTAGAAGTAATTAAAAAAATGACATCAGGCTGTGTGTATCCGAAGTCCCTAATATAGGTAATATGTAGTTCTTTCTCTTTAGGAACATATGGCCAAATGCCGTCCTTTTATTTTGGGTGCTTTGGGAACTCCAGAGCTCAGATGCAATAATCATTTGCATTTACAGAAATTTTCCTGTATAGTAGCTTACTGAATGATGGTTGTTAAATCATTACTGTGCAGTGTGCACTTTGTTGGGGATAATACAGTGACAAAGACAGTCTTCATTGTCACTATTGAACTTACAGGCAAGAACTTGAGGAAAGGAAAAAGGCAAAGTGTGGATGCCAACTGAGTTGGCACATCTTCCAGAACTTTCCAGGAAGTCCCCATAAGACCTTTGGCTTACATCTTATTGAGCTTTCTTAGCTATGAGGAAGGCAGGAAATCACTGAGTTTTTGGTTAGGCACATTGATGCCCTGAAGAAGAGTGGTGGTTCCTAATAAGGTAGAAGAGCAGATAGGTATTGAGTAGGGAGCCAAGCATGTCTTCTGTACTTATCTTTGGCTTTTTTGAGTATCTCTCCACCCTGATTATACTAAAAACAAGAGTTCTCATGCACTGCCGAGGCATAGAGTCCTCAGTCCCTGGTGCTCCAGAATATCCCTGTGTCCCCCAAAGCCCTGGTTCACAGGGATCTTTCTGCTTGTCATGTTACTTTGGAGGCTGGGACATCTTTGGAAACTGCCCATGGAACCATCTGCACCTATGCACCCCACAGTCATACTCGCCCCTGGACTCTGCTCTGGGAGTCAAGCCCAGGTTCCCTTTGCTCTTGAACCCACAGACTTCCGTTCTCACAGTTTCTTTCTAATGGCGAGGGCATCGGCTTTCCTTCATGTTGTGAACCTAGTCCTTTCGCCTACACCTAAAAGTCCTCTCCATCCTTTGGTAGCCGAAGGGTTTGTGGGCTATTCTTTCTGCTGCATCTCTCCATAAAGCAACATTGTCAGTACCAACTAAGTATTTGAATAGAAGAGAGGGAGAAGAAACTACAAGTTGACATCACAGTATCATTCTACTGCATTGGTGACTGCTTTTCAACATAATGATGAAAGATTTCTGATATGCATATGCCCAGTGTACTGTGGGAAGCCCTAGGAATCGGTTCCAGGGGATCTCAGTGATGAGTTCCTTCAGAAGGGGTTGTCTAAACTGAGAAAGTAGTTTAATCTATCCAGTTGAAAATAAAAGAGGGGGAGGAGAGACCAAGGAAGGGGGAGAATGAAAAATATTTGAGAGAAAGGAAATAGCACGTGTAGAAACAAGGGAAAAATGTATGAAGGAGGGGGATTGTCAGTAATTCATTCAGTCTATGGCTTGAAAGGACAATGTAAAATAGAGAGTGGTGGTGATAGAGAGGGACAAGAGAGGAAAAGTTCATTTGGGTTTTATCCATGAGGAATCTGAGCAGCCCTAAAGATTATACTTTAATAATATCTCTCTGGCTACGGTTTGAAAAAATGGTTTCAAGTGGTATAAGAATGGAGTTAGGGAGGCCTTTTAGAGATGTGTTGTAATTATTTTGATAAGAGATAATGTCAGGTTGACCTCATGTTATAACAGTGGGAAGGAAATAATTGAATGAATTGGAGGGTTATTATGGATAGCGAATAATTGCAGCATTACAAATCAACCTTTGTCTTTGGATCAGCAGTTGAGTGTGTATTGGTGGCATTCTCTGAGACAAAAAAAAACAAAACAAAAAACAAAACAAACAAACAAACAAAAAAACAGGAGGAGGATTACATTCTATGAGGCAACTTCCCTCTCTAAAGTCCCTCCCAGTTTCCTGCTCTATATATTTTTGGAGCTTATCAATATGTGTTATATTTTATTTTTCTGAGTTTGTACATTTCCACTGCAATGGAAACGCCATGTGGGAAGACATTTGTGAAGGTTTTGTTCTCTTCTGTATTCCTGACTTCTAGAATAATGCCAAACACATGGTGGCTACTGAATAAATATTGGATAAATGGTTGAGTGATTGACTGCCTAAATGAGTAAGAATGGGTCAATAGTGAAATAAATATTGTTCAGTATTTAGACCTTGTATGTGTGAGTTGCCTTTTGACATTCTTTTGGGGATGTCCAGTAGACATTGGAGATACTGTATAAAGCTCAAATCATGAATTGATATAGAAATAGAACTTTGTGAGGACCTCAAAATATAGAAATAGAACTTTGTGAGGACCTCAAAATATAGATGGCCTTTGAAATAATGAGTGAATGAGATGTCTAGCCTGTGATTCAGCTCTTGGTGAAAGAAAATAGCCTATTGATAGATATTCTTCTTTGTAGCTACTTCTATTCCTGATAGAAACTTCCTTTCTTCATCAAGACCACGGAAGACTCCTTTTTGAAGGCATCTTTTCCACACTTCAATCTCTCAATCTCTTCTTCACTAGGAATATAATCCCTTCACTGAGATGTATCAGTTCTTATATTTCATATTATATCTTTCATGTCATTTTCTATCTCATGGCTTAGGTTACTTAGGTACATGAGGACCTTATAAGATTTGGTGACTGATAACTAAGAAGTTGCCAGAAGCAAAGACTACTTATCTTGTACTCTTTCCAGTCTTATATAAATGCTCTTGGAAAATGTTATACTCACCTAAGTATTTTCTGTTTTTTTTTTTTAATTTTTCCTTTTTACATTTTTTAAATGTCCCACACCTCAATGATTTTTCTCAGGAGAAAAAGTTTAAGATATCAGACAGATATTTCCTTTTTTTTTCTTTTCTCTTTTTAGGTGGAATTAGCCTCTAATTTGCCACTCTTTGAAATAATAGGGAACTTAAAATCTTCCTCATTAGTCAGAAGCAGAATCAAATTTCATGAATCAGTTCTAGAAGGTGGCTCTCTATAGAAGTTGTTTTGGGGGTGACTTAAACTATTTTTTAACTTTATTTTTTAGGGTAAATATGAGAGGAGTCCTCAGATGGGAAAGTACTCTTGCTTGTAAAAATGGCCAGAAATGTTATGTGGCTATGGAACTAATGGGGGGCAGGCATCACCAGGCAACAAGGTATACCACAGGAGCCTTAGGAGTCTCAAGACAGATTCATAAGGTGGGGGATAAATTGACTGACTTTAGTGATAGTAAGAAGAAATATTTTCAGGTTTTCTATGACAATTAGAATAATTGTTTCCTTCTACCTTCTAGTTAATTGAGAGTGTTTCTATGTAAGAGCTCACAAGAGCTTGAGGGTTGCATATATGAAAAAGCAAACTGTCTACCTAGTATTATCTTTTCAAGAAATTATGCCAAGTTATGCTGAAATTCCTTAAAAGTCATCCAGCCTCTTATGGTAGACTTCTGTTCACCGAGTATGAGGGATGGCTATTGGTTGTTATAAAATTGTTTGCAGTCGATCTATAAATGACTCTGGAAACATGAATGAAACCATTGAAAACTTGACTTTGCCATGAAAATTGTAACATTTGTGAAGTCAAGGACTGTGCATTATTTTTTAAAATACTATTCATCATATATCATAGCACCTCATCCACATAAATGGGATTAAACAAATATTTACTGATCATCCATTTGTTAATTACACAAGTAATTTGAAATCATGCTTTAATAACATAATTTTTTAAAAAATAGAAGCTCATTATTCAATGTATGCAGAATGTTTGTTTTTAGCTTTTAAATCCCCAACTTGGAAGTCTTATAGGTAAAAATTTGAGGTGCAGAGTACTATACCCGGAAATTTATTAGTAGAGTTTTAAATGGAACCAAGGACTTTATATTCTTAGTCTTTGTATTGGATAATAGAAATGATTCTTAAAGTGTGTGTGTGTGTGTGTGTGTGTGTGTGTGTGTTTCCTTGTGGGTAGCATAAGCTCTTGGGGAATCAGTGATTCCTCAACTGTAAAATGAATAGTTTTCTCTTTATCTTGAAAAAACAAAACAAAACCTCTTGGAGATCAGATACTCATTAAGGGAAGGGCTTGAGTGTAAAACATGGATCTACCCATTTGTAGTGCAGCTCCTAGATAGCTGTTTGAAGCTCTAAGCAGAGGTCTCTGTATTCCTCACCTTACCCTCCTTCATCCACAATCATAACAAATTGTGACATAGTTTTAAAAGCTTTTAAAGTAATAATTTAATCTTCTGTCTTTGAAGGAAGAGGTGATGATAAAATAATTATTGTCCATAGAAACACCACCAGCTCTTTATTGAAAATCCAGTAACAAATTGCACATGGAGTCAAATAAACATCATCTATTTCCTTCTAGCTTGAAAGTCTCCGTAAGTTCCAAAGGCAGATTGTTCTTTAACCCACCTTCCAGAAATATGTCTATTTTTTTTTAATCTGTAACACCAATTCTTGGCATTGGTGAATAACATGATTTTAGATTCAAGCCCGTTTCCTACCTCAGGCTTAACATTGAAGTTACAGTTTTAATAAAATGATTCATTTTGGAGAGGTAGGCAGCCAAGCAATCATGTTGGATAATAAATGTAAAATACCCAGAGAAAATATACATTCTTAAGTTAATCAGACAAGTGGCTCAGGAATGACAACACAAAATCTTTCAGCTGTTCCTTGAAAACACTGGAGCCCCCAAGTTCAGTATTGATTGAAAAAAATCTGTAAGCTCAGGCATGGAATGCACAATGAATCTCTTTGTAGAGTCTACCCAGTGAACGTGTTTTACGTCAATGTATGTGCATGTACAGCACAAGGAATCTCTATCTAGGAAAAGTGTAACTTGTGGTTAAAGGACTTGCTCAAGTGAGCTAAATTACTTTCAAGTACCTGGCTCTCAGTAATGTCGTGTGATTTAATGTTCCTCCTCCTGATCCATTCACTTCTATGTGACAGAAACTTCCAAGGAAGGTCAGTGGTATATCTAAGAGATTATGACAGCTGAATTATGGTTTCAAACAGGTTTGGCTTTTATACTACCCTAGAAAATGAAATAGCTTTTGATTTATAGTCATTTTACATTAATATGCATTTCTCTCTTGTATTTCACTTGAAATTAGGCAGGCCCGGTTTATACATTCCACATTACTTCTTGAGATGCCTTCTGAATTACATATTTTAAACAAATCATTCCGACTAAGTTGACATCAGGTGCAAACAATGAGGGAATGAGTAAGAGGCTCTGAATTTCCCTAGCTGTTAATAGCAACATTAAAGACATCAAGACTTCTGTATGACATGTTAGTCATGGTATATTTCTCTGTTAATGATCTTGTACCCAGCAAAAATTTAAAAAGCACCAGCTTTGAGGTTCTGTGATATCCATCCTGAGGTTTTGGGTTTTTTTTTTAATTATGAAAAATTTGGGAAATAAATTTTCATGGTTTCTGGGTCTTTGATGATAGGAAACTGAATCTCAAGTTTTATAAACATACCAACAGCAGAAGAAAATGCATTTTCTTCTTCCTGATAAGATGTACTATTTCCCCTTCTGGATGGTCTTGTGATTTTTCTTATTATGGCTGACTGGATAGAAACTTCACATCCCTCTACATCCTTTTTCAATCTATTCTGGATGGCTTTCAAGGGCACTTCAATCCAGGCTTTAGAAAGATAGGAAGAATGTCAACTGGTAGTCTACAATCTTAGCACTATGGTTGGCTGCAGCGTTTTGAGCTTCAAGATATGCCACTCTGGATTCTCTTAAGTCTAGGTTTGAGTGTAAAAAGAAATGTATTTTATAACACAGAAACACTAACTTACATTTGCACTCCATTTACTGCATGGAAGAGTGGACCTAGTATCACTAATTCGTTGATTTATTTAACAAATGTTTGCCATCTGCCTGTTGTCTACCAGATGTGTTCAAGAAACTGAGGATACAGAGATGATTACAACAATCTCCATGCCTTGATAGCACTAATTTTCACTAATGAATTAATAATGTTGTTAGTATTATTCATTGAAATCAACTCTGAATACTTGAGTTTCTATTACTTAATGAAATCTCACAATTTCATATCATAAAAGGAAGGGCAAATTAGGAGAGAAAGAATAGTTTTATATATGAATAATAGGGGTTGAAAGGAAGGGAAAAGTTCCACAGGAGGCAGTGATGAGGCCTTCACTCATGCTTCATCCATCAGCAATGACCTTTCCTTGCTGCAAGGACACTTTTCTTATATTTTAGTTCAGATAGTGACTCATTCCTCAGTAAGCCAAATGCTTCCTGCCTGCCTGATATATTTATCTAAATTATGTGTACTAAAACATCTCTTTATAGTATTCAGAATGCTCAGTTTGAGGAAACTATTTTAAATACAGAATTATATGTTTTTGCCAAAGAAAGAGACATGGGACCCCATTTAAAAAAAAAGATGACCTATAACAAAATTGCATAAAAATATCCTCACAACCACGTGAAAATACTTAAATACAACTAAGTTCTTTGTCAATAGAAAGTTTGCAGTTACTTTGGAGCATTAGAAGATTTTGCTCTTACAGGGACCACTTAACCAGGAGCTCTGATCCCCACAGCAGGAAGTATTTTTCCTTTAATATTACAGATTTATGCCTGAATGCATGAAGTAGTTTGTGCTGCTAGAGCTGATGATCCTCCTACTATTCTTGTCTTTTCAGCCAAACCTCGTTTAAAGATCAGGTTTATGCAGGCCTGCTTCCAGCTTAATCTGAACTTCTCCATGTATTGCTGTCTGCATCATCATTACTGATTTGCTATTTACTACTGCATTATATGCTTCTCTAAACATTGCTCTGTGCCTACCATGTGTCATGTTTCAATCAACAAGCTATAAGTAAATAAGTAAGAATAGCTCTTTCACTTTCAAGTTTGCAGGTTAGTACATTTATTCTTAACTATATATGAGCATTAGACTCAACCGAGGACTTTTAAAAAATGTGGATTCTTATTCCTCACCAAGTCTGACTGGAGAATTATATCAGTACCCTAAAAATTTTCTTCGTGTGATTTTATTGCATATCTGCATAGTGGAAGGGATGACATTGAAAACAAATAGGTACTATTCAACAAATATCATTGCCTGGGGACAGCATATAGTGTGCTTACAGATGGGAGGGTGCCTAGCTCTGTGCGGGCAGGTCATCTGACTGGGAAATGATATTTGAGCTTAAAGATGATCAGAATTAGGTAGAGCAGATAGGGAAGGTCAATGTATGCAAAGTGTATAAAGGCATGAAATAACTAATATTATAACAGTTTTCTAGTACATAGGAAAATTCCAAGAGTTGTGTAGTGAATACATAGTTACCTTTACCTATATGCCCAAATTGTTAACATTCTGAAATAGTCTTTAGAAACAAACAAAAAACAACCCACAGCAGAAGAACTAAACCAAACACTAACCAAACAGCAGACTTTTAGCTTTTTCTTAAAGCAGATATCAAGGAAATAAGGCAATTGATGTTCTAGTTCTACTTTTCTTAATACATAAATAATATGCCTTTTAAAAATTAATGTCCCCCTATCAAAATAATCTTACTGCATTTATGAAACAACAGTCTAGCTAATCTGTACAGTTTTATATAATTCTAAAAGTCTGATTCTGTATGTGTGTGTGTATTTTGCTAACAACATAGACTAAACATATGATTTGCTCTATATAAATATATCTATTTTAAGATAATACTTAATGAAAACCTCACTTCCTCCCTGCAATCCCATTTTATTTTTAGATTTTATTTATTTATTCATGAGAGACACACAGAGAGAGAGGCAGAGACACAGGCAGAGGGAGAAGCACGCTCCCTGTAGGGAGCCCGATGTGGGACTCAATCCTAGGACCCCGGGATTATGCCCTGATCCAAAGGCAGACGCTCAACTACTGAGCCACTCAGGTGCCCCTGCATTCCCTATTTGTGAGAATTTATTGGCATATCTCTTTGGGAAATTATTTGATATATTCTAGTTCTGAGATGCGTGTTTGTTCTTTGTGAAGACCTATGGTAATATTGAAGAAGGACAAAGAGACTGTCAATAAAGTAGTTATTTGACACCTGATATATAGCAGTACATTTTCTATTAGAAATTTGAAAATGAGTGGCTCTGGAGAAAAGAGCAAGAGTTAATATTTAAGATGACAATTTTTTTTTCTGGACATAAAGGTAAATGTCAAAGGTAGGCAATATATCCACTTTCATATCAGTTTTTGGAACCATATATTGCTTATATTCAGGAGCATGCTTTTTGTTCATACTCAATCCCATGTTCTGTATTGAATTGTCTTTGATTTTAATTATGTAATATATGCTATTAGAGCATTGATAATCTCATGAAATAAAGAATTTAGGCTAAAATGTTTCTCAATTACCTTCTAAGACATATGTCTCATAAAACCCTATGTAACATCATTTAGAAATTGTCCTAAAATATCATTTCGGTTCATAAAATTGTTTCAGAATTTTTGGAATTATTCCAACTTGTTAATTGATTTTCTCTGTATAATCTAAGAATGTATTTCTTGAGCGACACACAATATACATAAAAGCAAACAGCCATATTATATTAGATGTGCCTGTATTAAGAAAATTATTAATTCAGGAAATAGAAACATTGTCAGAAGTGCTGAAGTCGGTTTTAGAGTTCTCCTCAGTGTTCAGCATTATTTTATTAGTCATCACATTAAATTGAAACTATTTGAATATGCTTTTGGTAGCTGTTTTCCCTCAAAACAGATAGTGCTTATGGACTACAGAGAGGTGAAACTTCTGCAACATTACATGTTAATAAGGTTTAACGTTTGTGGTTGTCAGATGAGAACTATTAAATGCAGATTTCTCTCAGGTGTCCAAGCAGTCAGGAATGATTTTCAAGCATGTATTAAATCATTTCTGCAGTGATTCCACTTCTTTTCCTTTGGGCTGGACTACCGGCTATCTCTATGTTGGATACATGGTGACTTACCAGACCTGTAAATGTGGAGCCTGATCTGTGGCTCTAGAAAGAAAAAATAAAGTGTTGGTCACCTCAGGCACTTAGACTGCTGCTGGTAAGCAAAAGATATTTATAAACACTATCACTTGAGCAGGGTACTTGTCCCAGATTTCCAGTGTATCCTCTGCTGTCTTGATTTAGGGACCTCTGAATAATATATACACTTTCTTATATGTTAACAGGCATATTCGCATTAAAGGATAGCTGCTATTATTATTATTATTATTATTATTATTCTCAAAATCAATGCTAAGATTTTTGGCTTGAAGTTGATAGTCTTTAAAATTTTTTCACTGCCCAGCATGAATTTCCATTTTTTAATAATATCCTTATTTTTTTGCGTGAAACATTATCTCTTTCCCATTGTATGTAGTCCAGAAGGGAGAGTTAACCATATGGCACTATTTTATGGCTTACTGAAGCTAGAAGTTCCCCACATCTCAAGACTTGTATACACTTACAGGGTACATGTGAAACCCAAATTTAGCCAAATAGAGTCCCTCTTCTAGGATTATAAATCTTGAGTAGAATAAAACAGGATAGAAGAAATAGCTAAACCCATTCATCCCAGCAGTTTTTTTCTTACAGAAAAGCACTTCTAGTCTGGGTTCTTGCTCTGATTCTAAACCCGCTTCTCCACAACTCCATCCACTTGGTAGTGCCCTGATGTTCTTCCAGTAAGTTTCATTTTATTTACATTGATTTAGAATGAGTTTCTGCTGTTTGCAAACACATTAATATAGGACACACCGAAGTTAAGTTGCATAGTCAAATAACACCAGTAACTTGAACAAGGACATTAATAAAGCTTTTAGGCTTCTAGTCCAGACTTTTGTTGGTGTCTGGGGACTATCAATTAACTGCCACCTTTTTTTGAATCTTTTTTAAACTTTGAAAAGTCCTTTTGCTCTTGACCTTCAGAAATGAACAATTCTAATAAAATATTAAAAGATACGGACCTGGTTTATTTTAGTAGAATGAAAATGAAAGGGGAGAGGTTTTTTTTTCTTTTGCTTGACAATATCGATGTCTACTTTCCTTTCATTTTAATGCAGAAGCTGTCAGTGTACATTAGAGACGACTCAGTAAATCTTTACAGAGAGGAGACATTGAAAAATATTCTCCTGATTATCCATTTCCCCCTTGAGACCAGAACTACACTACACATGATCTACAATATGCTTCAACCAAAATGGAAAATATAGCTAATTACCATTTTAGTCAAACACATCAGGGATTACAAGAAAACAAAAACAAAAACAAAAGGTAAGCAAATAAAGCCTATTTCTAATTATCCAGGGAGAGAAACTTCCATTTGTGAATTATGTTTTCATAGATCTTCCTGTTATCCATCCCCCTCAATCTGTGAATGTGTGTGGGTGTGTGTGTTATCACCTGTTTGAACCTTTTGCTCATCTGCAACAAAAAAGAGGATTCATGGGTAGGATTTTAGCCCACAGTGTTCTAATAAAGGGTAGATGGAAAGCAATCGCTTCTATTGAAATCATGGCAGTTTTATTCCATTTCACTGATATACATACTTTACATAAATAAACTAGAGAGCTTCTTTAATATTCCAGCAATTTTCACTGTAGTGGAGGGATTTGGTCCTGGTTACAGTGCAGCTGCTTACTTCCTGTATGACCTTGGGTACATCACTGAACCTTTCTCTTCATGCTGCATCATGAAGTGCTTGGATTAAGTGATCTCTAAGGACTTTCTTCCTCTAAAACAAGAAAGGCAGATATGGTTACAAATGATTGTCAACATATGCATCCCCAGGATCGATTTCTTCAGCTGAGGGAAGTCAAATTCTGGTAACTAATCTACTTTTCTGTGGAAAAAAGCCAGCAACAGAGATTGTGTATAATTTGCTGTGTTTCCTCCGTATTAGTTTTAGGCTTAGATAGGGTGTCTCTATGTCATGCAGGGCAATCTTTACTTAAAATATCTCATGAACAGGATGACTCATCTGGTTTAAAATTAAATCGTAGTGGCCAAAACATGGTATTTGAATCAGATCCTCTGAGTTTTAGGATGAAATTGGAGGCTTAGTGCTCGCTATTGCTTTTGAGTGGTTTACTAGCTTGAATATAAGACCTTTGTGCTCTGTGTGAGGAAAGTATTTTACAATGTAGAGTACCTCGTGGTTTATCTCTAAAAAATTCTTTTCTATATATATGAGAATAAGTTTAATTTGACAAACATTTATTGAGTACCGGGGATGGCTGTGGAAGATAATGGTACAAAATAAAGTGATAGCTGTAGTATGCAATAGGAGGCTGCACCAGCCCGCTTGCCGAATATGCCTTTCCAGTCTCCAGCTCCTTTTTTTCACTCTACCCATACATTAATTTCAAGGTGACTTTCATATCCTTGATTTTTCCATTTTCCATCAGTTTTCTATTTCTCTATCCCAGCCTCATTTTCTTCTGCATTTTCTCCTGAAACTGTGCACCTCATTTTCATCTCCTTTCTCCAGTAGCCTCAGCAGCTCTGTCTCCCTCTGTTTCTCACTGCTTGCACGTTGAAACCTAGTCGTCAACCTGGATTATCTGTTTAACCATGTTTGGACAACCGACCACCACTAGAGGAAATCACATAGCTGTGGGAGGATGGGCCAGAACAGATTTATAGTTTCTAGCTTCAGTTGGGTACTTAAGTCTTCCTGGACATCCTTAAGCTTTTCATCAGTCTCTCTTCTATGCGTTATTATTCTAGGCTCCGATAATTCTTCTCAAATTCCCTAGCCTGCTCCTATCCTTTGATTCACAGAAGTTGACTCTGCTTTGGAATTCACAGAGAAAACAGACCAGAGTGGGAGGACTCTTCTAGTTTCTCAACATTTCTGTGTCCACTCGAGCTTTTCTCTCCCTTCCTTCTCAGAGGAAGCAGACATTCTTTCTGCTAAAAAAAAAAAGATCCCTCCTTCTTTGCTATGGGTGCCATCATCCCCGTTTCCTCAGGGGCATCAATCCATCAAATATCATGGCTGACTCTTGTAACTGCAAGATTCCTATAACTACTCCTTTCAGTACATTTCCATCTCTCCAACCGAAAACAATTAATGAACCCAGAACTCATTTCAGTCTGGTATATTTTTCTAGGCATCGCACCATATAAGTCTGTCCATTAACAGCCAAGGGTTTCCAAAGAATACCTTTCATCTCTTCCTCATGCTGCTTTTGCATAACTCACTGTTACTAGAATCCCATCCCTGGAAATTGCTGGAACGACTTTTGCCAATATTGCCAAAAACTTCCCATTGTAAAATCGAATGATTTATGGTATTTATATAATTAATTTCTGAGGAGTATTTGGTAGTAGAGTTGACTTTTTCATTTTCTTCCCATTAAAGTGCTTTCTTCTCTTGGCTTCTTTGTTTTCTTCATATTTTTTGAATTGTCTATCTTAGCATCCTTTTGGGAGATATATCCTCCACCAGGCTCTCTGTTTTTGTGTTTCCCATGGTTTCATCTGAAGCCCATTGCCTTCTCAAAAAGTATACTGAGTGACAAAGGTGCGGATTCTGCTACCTTTTCTGTCACCTAGTATTACCGTCAGCTGATCCTGTGGTCTCCTCAGGAAGGAAAAGCTTGGGAATCAGGTTTCTGAGGAGACCCATGGCTGTAACAAAGAATTCTAGATTGATGACTCACAATGCCTGACTCAAACACAGACTTGCTCCTGTGCTTCTTAGCATGTCTCCAACAGTTCTATGATTGCTCCTGTTTACTGGCCAGTGGCACCTCAAATTAAACGTCTTTAAGACTAAACATCATAATTTCTCTGTCCTAAATTAACGGTTTCATTCTATCCCCCCTAGTGAATGTTACTTCAGTTTCATCTAATTTTGTGAGCTAAAAATTGGGAGTCATTTTTGTATTATTCTAGCCCTCCTCATTCCTACTATTCACTAAATCCTGTCAATTTCTAAATGCCTCTTCAATGAATTCTGTTCGCTCGATACTCAGACTCTATCTTAGCTGTGTTAGCTTTGTTTTTTTTTAAATATTTTTTTATGATAGGCACACAGTGAGAGAGAGAGGCAGAGACATAGGCAGAGGGAGAAGCAGGCTCCATGCACTGGGAGCCTGACGTGGGATTCGATCCCGGGTCCCCAGGATCGCGCCCTAGGCCAAAGGCAGGCACCAAACCGCTGGGCCACCCAGGGATCCCATGTGTTAGCTTTGTTTTGCATAAATATCAACTGTTATTATTTCAGTAGGCTTATCATGAATGCTTTCGTCTCTCACTTAGCTTCTCTTTATTCTTAAAGATCTAATTGTTCACACTCTCGTGTGAAATCTTCAAATTGTTGTTTATTACATTTAAGGTAGAATTTAAACAATCTTGGGTACAAACAAACAAACAAATATGTATTTGTCTTGTTCTGTCCTTCCCATGTCTTTCCTTCCAGGCAGCCCCTTTTTGGACCATACCCTAACGCATGCTTTTTGAATTTTCTGTGTCTCTGCGCTATAGTCCCTTAATGCTTCCTTTCTGGCTTTAGGAATCACTGTAGATGTAATTTTGCAAAAGCATTTTGATGGTCCCCAGCAATCGACTCCCAACCACACCTACTGAATTCTTTTGTGCTGCCCTTCTCACACCTTGTTTTTATCTGAGAGTATATCACTGATGATGCAGTATCCTCAGTATATTTTAATAGTTTGATAACTTTCTGTTTGTTTGTGAAAATGTGAGACCTTTGAGGACAGGACCTGTATCTTTTCCTGAGTGTCTAGCATCTCGTATAGTGCCTCTAAAATATAGCTAATACAAAATGAAAGGCTGATCAATGAATTAACTCAGTGGCTTCCAAAGTCCAATGAGTTCTATAAAAATACTTTACAAATTTGTAAGGTGAGTGTGATTTTAAAGGTGGGGGAGACTGGTCATTCATGGACCTAGAGCTCTGTTTTTAACTACTGTCCACCATAAATTTATAAATGACACAAACCTCTAATCTCACGTTAGATAGCATGTATTTATATCAGAATGATGTGAACAATTTGCTGATGATTAATGAGTTCGGTGGGAAAAAAATGTGCCTTGCGATGTCAGGATAATATAATTTCTTTGTCTGGACAGGTAGTCAAGTTCCCCACAGAAGTAGCTAGGGGGATATTTATTCTTAGTCTTTTCAGACTCGAATGGCTTATTCAAGTTAACTCCTGAATCTGCTTTCTGCCAATGGTCACAAGTCATAAAAACTGTTCCACAAAACTCCTTCAGTTTGCAATATTGACTTTCCTGTCCACTAACTTTATTCTGTTTCTTGATTGATCTGAGTTGCCCTTTGGATTCAGTACAGTTTTCTTGCTACAAACTTGGACAATAAATATTGTGGTTCTAAATCCCAGTTACATAGCCTGAGGCTTCTTTTGGTGTAACCCTTCCTTGGTTAATCTAGGCCAGTGTTTCCCACTATGGCTGTATACTATAAATATCTGGAGTTTAAAAAACACAGATTAGCAGTTTCCAGGCCAGACCAATTAGAGAAATCCCTGGATATAGAGTTCAAGCGTGGGCATTTTTTAAAAAGTCAAACATGAGTATTATTGACAGAGACCCAGTGGCCTAACACAGTGACACTTTTGTATTTTAAAAGCAGAAAAAAAAGCCACAATCATCTGTTCTTTGGAATAGGGAGCTGAGAAGAGTCTGTAACTCAGTACGGAAGTATAGTTTTCGATCAAGGCGATGTTTTACTAAAAATTTTCACAGATAAGTAGGGAAAAGGAAGTTTTAGAATGGTACCATAAATAATTCACAAAAATTACAAGATCTTTGATTCAATTTAAGTGTGTTCCTAGAAAACAAAGTTGATAAAATCTCATCTAAAACTTTTGATGTGGAAACAAACATATAATGATACCTGAACTTTTATTTTTTTTCTCCTGATTCCATTGAGTAGAGGATATGTCTAAGATTTTTAGTTTCCAGAGGTTCAATTCATTTTTCCTTCCATTCAAACGTCAAGTTTCCTCTAATTGAAATTCAATCTATAGTAGTAGTAGTAGTAGTAGTAGTAGTAGTAGTAGTAGTAGTACCAAACTGTAAAAAGCTATTAGGAACATAAACTCGTTGGTTTCCATTAATGGCATTAGTACAATAAAAGTTTGTCTCCAGCATTTTTGTTTCTGGAGAGCTCTAAAAGCTGAAAGCTTAATCTCTGAACACATTGTTTTTATTTGCAGGACAAAAATGAAATAGGTTTACTTTGAAATTAGAAATTGCTAATCCTATTTCCTAGAGTTGTTAACAGTGAGTCACTGTTTACAGTTGGATTATCCACTGAACCAAGGGCCACATACCATGTGTGATGGAAATTGAAAATGCCTGTATGACTAGCTGCCATTGATTTGAAGTTACTGCTCAATGGTAAATGTGGCATCTCTTTAACACTATACTCGATAGCTCTAGTAAAGTGTACTTTCATGATTAGAAGCACATGAAAGTAAGTCCTTTGTGAGGAGAAAATTTTAAATACAATTATAATATTAAGAGACTGACTTAACTTTTGGCTGCCCCAAAATAATAATTATTTTTTCAGGAAAGCATTTTATAAAAATATGCAGGTGTTATCAAAGTCATCATGTCTTTCTGGGAGATAACTTTTTTTTTTCATGTTGTTTCCATTACCGGATAACATGTCTCCTGGTCCTCATGTTAGGATGGAGAGGTTATCTTCAGTCTTTTTATGTAACAGTATATCACTCAGGGTACTGCAGAGAAGTGGAGGGTGTGTGTGTGTGTGTGTGTGTGTGTGTGTGTGTGTGTGTAAGTAATGGCATGAGTACAATAAGAAATTCATTTCCAACATTTTAGTTTGTATATTTTCATCAGTATCTATCTATATCTCTCACTATTTATCCATGTATCAGGAGATTTATTATAAGGAAGTGAGGAATGTGCTCATACAATTGCAGAAGCTGGCAAGTCCCAAGATCTGTAGGGTAACACAGAAAGTAGAGACCCAGGAGAGCTGATGGTATAGTTTGAGTCCAAAGGCCAGCAGAGTCAAGATCTAGGAAGAGTCGATATTTTAGTTCAGGTCTGAAGGCAGGAAAAAAGCTATCTTCAAAATTTTTCCTTACCTATCATTTGTAATTGAGTTCTCTCTCTGTCTACAAACACACATTTGAAATACAACCTTTTTTACTACTTTGTTTTACTTAAATATTGGCAATAATAGAGCATTCATATGGTGTGTGTGTGTGTGTTGTGTGTGTGTGTGTGTGTGTGTGTGTATAAAATTTGGGATGGGGTGGGATCCACTGCAACCTTTAATTCCAAGCACAGCCCGCCCTTCCCAGCATTATCATACACATAGTAGAAAGGGATGCCAGTGTCTGGGCAAGAACAAAACTGAGACCCAGATATTCCTGTATTTGTAAATAAATAAATAAATAAATAAATAAATAAATAAATAAATAGAAATGTGTATATATATGAAATGTATATATATATGAAATGTCAAATTATATTCACATATATATTTGTAGAGAATGAAACAATGACAGTGTGATTTAGGTTGGGCAGAGAGATAGGTGAGGAAAACAAGGGGGATGTGCTCCAATAAATTGCCATTCTTTAAAGACTATGTTGACGGATGCATGTATATGAGTGGGGCTTGGTAGCCAAGATGCTGAGAAATGTCCTTGTAACCGTTTCTCTTAATCTCCTCCAAAGAAGTGTGAAGGTTTGGGTTCTGCCCAGGACCTGAGTTGGTTCTAGAATGTAGAGTTCAAGTTGACTTGGCCTTGAGTCTGATGGTCGTCTGGGGTTTTGTATAGACGACATCTCCAACTTAAACCAAGGCTCCTGAGGAAGTCAGTACTGGAGCAAGAGATTTCCATTCTTGAGGGTGGCAAGTAAAGGAGGGTAAACTAGAGATCAGGGCAGCCTCTCTGCTAGAGATCTCCTTGAGCTGGAGCCTCCTTCTGCTGGAGTCAGAAGAGTAGAAGCCCAGGTGTAGGGCAAGCTATAAAAGTGGAGATGAGGATAAGAGCTTGGCACACAGGGTCTTGGAGTTTCTTTGCCTGCCTGGCTGCTTCTCACACTCACCAATCAGGGCCAAGGGTTCTACTCACCTAATGGTCAACAAACCTGACAGGACTGACCACTAGGAGCCATGTTCATTTTTTTCTTAATTGCTCCTCTTCTTGTGGGTGTGGGCAAAACCATAACTTTGTGCCCAGACTGGGTTTGCCTTGTGCATTGAGTGCCAGGGATGAGAAAGAGCACCCCTACCCCCTCATGATGGGGGAGAAAGTCCATGTCTCACAACCCCAGGGCTGCAAAGTTCTTGGCTGCCTCTCCACTTGAGGAATGGAGCCAAATCCAGCTCTGTCCCACCTCCCTGCTCCCCCGAGAGATGATCACTCCCTGCTCACTATAGGAAAAGGAAGCCTTGGGATCAGTGATCCCAGCTCCAGAGCCCTGAAGCAGTGAGGATGAGCACCAGTCATGGAGAGTGATGGTGGGGACAAGCAGAAAAGATAATACTTTATCTTGAGTTTGTTCTGCTTTAACAGAGCCAGTTTGTTAAATTATTCAGGAGATATGGAAAATACCTCTGATAAATCCTCACTTGAGTGACACATCTCAAACCTCATCTCATCCACATCTGGAGGAAACTCGGTTTACCTTTAATTGGTTGCTACCAGCATTTCATAATGACAGATCTACAGGCCTGGCCTTCCAATCTCACTCCCCACGGGCTGAAGTCTGTGGACTGTAGCCAGCTCAGCGTGGTCTTGCCTCAGTCAGGGAGAGAACACTTAGGTGACCTAGAATGCAGGGAGGTTTCAAAGGGTGTCTGATCCAGTAGGGACTGAGTTTTCCTCATGTAGGCGATGACTCTTTCATCTCTTTCTTGAAGATTATCTTTCCTACGTTAGAAAGTCTCCTTACCGAGTTCCTTTTTCTGACTCTTCCTGGGAGTTTTCATCTCTTTTCTGGATTTATCCTCTTCTTCTGCCTTTTTCTGTGCTCCTTCTGCTTCTGTCATTCTGTCTCTGCAATGACCCGTGACAGAGGGCATGACCAATAATCAGTTTCAATCTTGGTGGGTGGGTCGAAGTCAGGGACTAGGTTATGGGGAACTTGGATGACTTGATGATAAGATCCTCAATGAAAGGCTTGCTCTGAGAGCTGCCTTCCATGGATTCTCTCTGCTTGTGGATGCATGGCTATTTGTCCATGTTAGAATCTGAGTAGGATGATGGTGGAAATGGGTCAGGGTGTTCTGGGAGGTCCCAGTGATTCTTGAGGTGAAGCATGGGAGATGGTTCCAGAGGTCCAGCTCTCTGCCCACACCTCTGGGGATGTTGGGAAGATGCAGATTTGGGTGACAGCGAGATCTTGGCTTCTGAGTACTGAGTAGTACTTCTGAGTAGTAATTCCCTATGTTCCAGGAGGGAATTAGGGATAGTGACGCTTGTAGATCATGATGAGGTCAGGCTATCCCATGTCCAGGATAGTTTGTCCTTGGGGGTGGCAGCCAAGTCCTCGTAGCCCAACACCTTGATGTCCGTGGCATTTGTGTGCAATTTTTCTAACTGACATTAGAATAAATACACAACTAATAAAATAGTTGTAAAAGTTCATCTGTGCATTATATAAAATAAGCCACGTTACCACCAGTGGTTTGTGATGAAGTTTGTGAAAGTTATTGTTGAAGGACTATAATACCAAACATAACTTGAAAAGTTTAAAGTAACTGTTTTTTTTAAATATAAATGTTTAATTTTATGTAAATGCCTAAAAGTAGGCTCTATGTGGCATTTTGGTAAATTAGATGTAAGAACAATGGGCAACAAATTTGATTGCATGATAATTAACTTTGTTATATAGATAATTTAGGCCTACATATATGACATGGATGTATTCATAGTTAATATCATATATAATATACATGATGCTAATGTA
This sequence comes from Nyctereutes procyonoides, assembly GCF_905146905.1. Lineage (NCBI taxonomy): Eukaryota > Metazoa > Chordata > Mammalia > Carnivora > Canidae > Nyctereutes > Nyctereutes procyonoides. The sequence continues at coordinate 27,103 of NW_026575008.1, forward strand.
TTATGTGAGCTAGAAAACATTTACCAAAATTAAACATTTTAACAGATGATATATAAATAATGAATTGAAAGAAACATGTAAACGATTTTCTCTACAACTCAGTAGTCTTGAACTACTCAGGATTGGGTCATATCTGAATCAACATCAAAATTTGACTGTTTCGATGAACTGATGATTTTCTATTTTTGAAGGCTCTGCATTTTTTTGTCTTGATCTCTTGAGGTGCAGTGGTTTATTTTATTATCTCCCCTCCACAATTTCTAATTATTTGAATACTTTTATTTTAGTTGTGCCATGGTGGTTGCAGAACAAAACAATAGATTAGGAAATCAGGAGAACAACTGCTGCAGAGCCAATACACGCAGATTTAGCTGTACTAATTAGTGGTTTTCAAGAATGTTAAACATAGATGTATTTTCCTGGGAAAGCTTCAGCTACAAACAGAACAAAACATAGGTAGCTGAATTGGCAAAGAGGGACTTTGTAGACTGCCGACTCAGGGTTGCATCACTTCACAGTTGTTTACTATGAACTTAAGGGCAAACAGGACTCCTTCAGTTTTTGCTTATAAAAGCAAAGGGAAAACCTTCTATTTTAAGTAGGATGTGGCTTGTAGAAGCATCTTATTAAAATGACATTCTCCCTGTGGGCATATGTCTTAAGAACCAGTTCACCCAGCCTAAAATCAATTACTTCTGCCTATGGCAAGGAAAGTCAGAGTTAAACATAATTCTCAGAGGTAGTTAGCATTCCATTGAAGGTGATGCTTCCATCCAAGAGAGGAGTTGCCCAATTTAATCAATTCTCTGCGTGTTAAAACTTAGATAATAAACAACTTAAATTATAAACAGTGCAATTATTAGGTATAACAATTAAGACACTGTGTTTTAACTAGATAATTCACAGGGTAATCAATGGTTAGCCAGAGAGTTCTAGTTGCTTAATACTTATTTGAACTCTTACTCAGAAATGAATACAGAACATTTTTGCCTATTAACTCATTCCCATGAGTGTAGACTTGCCCTACTCTCTTGTTTTGCACATTGCAATCAGAGCTTTCTTTCCAAAGGAAAATTTTAGGTTGCTCTTTGCTTAAAATAGCCATTTTACTCTTCTGTGCTCTTTTGGTAGAATTCAAACACATTTACCGGCTTAGTGGGTGCCTCATAATCACCCTATTTGCTTCTTTAACCTCATTTTTTTTATCTCTATACCTCCCTCCTTTCTTTGACTTAAATTCTATGCTCTGGTCATTCCGGATTTTTTTTTAATTTCTCCAGACATGATATAATCTTTCATTTCTGGACATTAATATAAGCTTTTGCCTCTACCAGAGACTTTCTTCTTCTGCTTTTTGCCTAATTTATTTCATCATTTAGATTTCAGCATAGATACTAATTCCACTGGACATCTTTCCCTAACTGGCTGAGATGGAATTGATATTCTTTCTGCACAGTCCCATTGTGTTCTGTTTTACACCTCTCCTTGGTCTCTCCATGCTGAACTTGCTGGTTTATTTAATCCTGTGCCTCTTCTTCACCCTGTTGTATTCATATAGGCTGAGCATTAAACAGGTAGTAGTTGCTCAAAAAATGTTTATTGAATGATTACATGATAAACTTCTAGTTAATGTAAAGGTGTTTCTCAATCTCTTATGGTTAATAAAGAAATGATTCTCAACACATCCCAGAAATTTGATCCACTTCCATTAGAAGCTAGAGCTTATGTTGTAGTGATTTTAACAGCAAATGGGAGGCATAGGGAGATCTCCATTATATAGAGTGTGTGTGCATGTGTGTATAGGCGGGGTGTATTTAGTTTGATGTGTTCCCAGGTAACTCATATCTTCCTCTACAGAGATACAGGTTCAGAACTAGATCCAGTAATTTAGGCACAGAAGTGTCAAGTCTTCCTAAATTAGCTACAATTTAAATATGACTTAAAAATCTTTACACCTAAAACTTGGGGAGGGAAAAAGAAATACTTTATCATTTGGATGTTACAAAAGAGAGAGAGAGAGAGAGAGAGAGAGAGAGAGAGAGAGAGAGAAATGGCTAAGCAATTACCTGTGCCTCCATTTTCCCAGTCTAGTTGTAATAGTTCCATTTCTCACTTGGGGATCCTTTTACTTTCCATCAATGAGATCTGAGGGTACTATTGTCAATGGCTTCTTCAAGATCAGGGCTTAGCTGACCTGGCCCCCTGTTTAAGACGTATATGGAGGTGCTCATTGGGTTCTAGGGTTTACCCAAGTAGCATAAATTTTAAACTACAGATAGAAATCTATCTATAAGAAACTACTGTCTCTTTTTCTCGTTAGAGTTGAGTTGTGTATTCATACTAAAAAATGAAAAATGAAATAATACATGGATATTAGAAAGTTAGGTATTTAGAAATTTAGAAAAAGCAAATAGTGGCTTTTGGAATCATCACCCTTTAGGGATAAATTAGAAGGGAGTCCCAGAAGCCTCAGAATTCTCTCATATCAGTAAAGAATTCGCAGCTACTGTCTTAATCCTGGATAGGAGTTATGGAAGCATTGGGAAAGTATAAGGGGAAAATGGTTTTACTGAGCTATTTTTAAATTTTTGCACCCTATATCTCAGAGAAATAAGGCTTTTATAGAGAAGAATTTACTATTTGAGAACTAATCACTGAGGAAAATAATCAATTGGTCAATTAATAGTATGGAGATAGGAGGCTCACCTCTTAGAAAAGGAAATTTGACTCCTATAGCACATAACATATAGTTGTTGATGTAATCAACCAGATTTACATCTTAAATGTAAAAGATGTTTTGTAGTGGTAATATAGGTAAATTGTATAACTACTGACATTAGTAAGTCCTTTAAAAACAATACCAGAAGCCAAAGTCATCATAAACCTCTCTATTAAAATTCACTACAAAAATTAAAAAATAGATGTTTTTCTCTCATATATAAGTGTCATACATACATATATATTACAGATATATGTAATATATCTACGGTATATATATGACAGATTGAGGAAATATTTGGAAAATAAATACCTAACAAAGAATTTTCTTAATTTATCATGAAATATCACAAATAAATAAAAAATAAAAATGAAAATATGTTAGAGATAAACAGGCACTTCCTACATGCAAAAGATAACCAACAACAGCAAAAATGAAAATGTTGAAAATCAGTAGCAAAGTAAAAAGATGCATTATAGGGGTGCCTGCATGGTTTAGTCGGTTAAGCGACAGACTCTTGGTTTTGGCTTAGGTCATGATCTCATGATGGTGAGATCAAGCCCTGCCTTGGGCTCCATGCTGAGCGTGTGGAGTTTGCTTCAGATTATCTCTCCTTCCACCACTGCCCCTCTCCCACTCGCTTGCATGCTCTCTCTCTCTTTCTCACTCTCTAGTTTTTTTATTTTATTTTATTTTTTAGATAGTCTTTTAAAGAAAAAATACATTATGAAAATGTGTAATTTACATCCTTTTTGACAAAGGACAAATGTTTGGTAATACTGTATGTTGTCAGAGGTATGGGCAGAAATGTACTCTTATATACAGCTTGTGGGGTAGGCATCGATACACTTAAAAACATTCAATTCTATTGGCACCCAGCATTCATTAAAAGATATAAGTAAATCAATGATAAAAATGCATGTACAAAGATATTAGTGTATATCCAAAAAGTTCAGTCTTGTGGGAGCTTGGAATTAGTCTATTTTATTCTGTTTTATGAAAATCATCTACAACAGTGTCTGACATATGGTAGGTGTTAATAAATATTTTTGTTGTACTTATTTTTAATAATGATAAAAAGCAATTTAATGTGGGGTGGCTGGGTGGCTCAGTCAGTTTTAGGCATCTGACTCTTAATTTTGGCTCAGGTAATGATCTCAAAGTCATGAGATCAAGCCCCATGTCAGGCTTCATGCTCAGAGGGGAGTCTGTTTGAGGTTCTCTCTCCCTCTTCCTCTGACCCTCCCCTGGTTCATGTGCTTGCTCTCTAAATAAATAAATAAATAAGTAAACAAGTAAATAAATGAATAATTTTTTAAAAAAGCAATTTAATGTGTAAAAATATAGAAATGGTGATATAAATGAGGATACACTCAAGAAATAAACTTTTATGGAGTTATTTAAAAGAAAGATATGAAAAGTGTGTTATGCAGGAACTTTCATTATATATTAAATATATATACATATATAATTTAAAAAGCAAGTAACTTAACATGATTCTTAGTATAGTCTCATGTTTGTAAATGTTTTAAGATGATGTACCCTGAAAGGTTAACTGTGGTGAGATATCATGTAATATTCTTTCTAATGCCATAATGTTATGTGTTGCTTGCCAAATAAAGTAATAAAATGAATTAGTAAAAAATTCACCTTAATAATTCTCCACAGCTTATGGAACACATTTCATACTGATTAATATGGCTAAAGGCTTCTGTGATCTTACTCCCATTGTCCTTTGCTTTTTATTTTTTATTTTTATTTTTTTGTCCTTTGCATTTTAATCAACTACTTTCTCTTCATGTACCCTTTGTTTTAGGCAATCTGAGCCCCTAACCTATCTACAAAGAGAACTTCATTCTATTATGTCTATTTTAATATTACTTCAAGTGTTTTCTTTTTCTGAAAAGGCCTTACCTTTTATTTCTGTTGAAATGCTTATATTTGTCCAATATTATCTTAATAATAAAATCTTCGATTTTTGAAAATATAATTTTAAAAATTTTCATTCCTCTAATTTTTTGTATCCCTCTTACAGCATTTAACTTTCTATATTATATTTGTGTTTTCCAAACATGTAATTTTCCTACAAAATTTCATAGAATATATCTTTTGATAATAGAGACTGAAGTCTTATTTATCATTTTACACTGTATAATGTATAACAAAACATCTTGAATAGAGCAGATGATTTTTTTTGAATTACTGAGCTGAGATGTTGTCAAAAAAGTCCAAATACAGTCTTACTCCTATGGAAGAAAAAAAAAAGGAAGAAAACATAATGTTTATAAGGTAGCTTAAAATTCTAAGGGGAAATTCCAAACATTGGCAAGTTTTTATATTACCTGTCAAAGTAGAGTTTATGTTTATATTCTTAAATTTAACTAATTAAACAATAGAGCATTAGAATGAGGGATATTTTTAAATCAGTGCTTTATTCATTCTGGGTCATTGTTTTGGTTCATTTTGCAGCAATTAATATATGTCAGTGATCTTATCAGATCACACATGCAGGAGTCAGAGCAAATGTAATTTTGATGCTCTCCTGAGTAAGAGATTTGGAACTGATATATGCCTGCATAAGTTTTTGTGATTTTCTCTAACTTCCAAATATCTGAAATCTTTCTGAGCTGATCCGTTTGAGAATTTAAGACCAGAAAGTTTAGATAAGCATCTTAGGAATTATGACTATGTTTTCTCAACTGTGGCAGGTGTGCAGCACTTTATTCTGGCTTTCATACAGAATCTTAATCCATGCAGGAAGTATGCCACTTTATCTATCTCAGTCATTAGTTCTACTGACACCACTAAGTTGGGAGATCCGAATGCAAGCACGGATAGCATACACCTATTTAATACTTCACAGCTCTTGTCAGGATGGTCATTTAAAAAAAAAAGGTGGTTCTAGGGTCGCCTGGGTGGCTCAGTGGTTGAGTGTCCAGACGCCTTGGGCTCAGGACATGACCCCGGGGTCCTGGGATTGAGTCCCACATCGGGCTTTTTTGCATGGAGCCTGCTTCTCCCTCTGCCTGTGTCTCTGCCTCTCTCTCTGCCTCTCATGAATAAATAAATAAAATATTTAAAAAGAAGGTGGTCCTAAATGCCTCCTGATTTCCTGGGCAAGTCATTGTGGGGTAGGCACATTTCCTCACTCAGATGCTTGTTTGACTTTGTTCCTAGGCCCCTGGTGTCCTTCCACTATGCCATTAGCAAGCAGTCATTCAGCTGTGAGGTCCCCGTTGCCTCAGCTGGACCCTCAAAGCACTCTGACCTTACAGTACTCCGATGCTCCAGGACTGGCTGTTTTTTATTTCTGTTTTTGCCAAGAATGGCCAAGTAGATGTGTGTTAGGGTTGGTTTTATGAAAGAGCTGAAGCAAGACAACCTGTTCCACAGTGAAACACAGGCAAGTGTTGGGATGAGTTGCCCCAGCTCTCAGAGCTGGGGATCAACAGGGCTGATTTATTTTGAAAGGGTTTTTGCTCAGATCTCCTTACAGTGCTTAAGAGGCTGGCCCAACTGTCCTCAGGGTTTGTGAACAGGAGAATAAACTACAGCCCAGGGAAAGGGTTGAGCACGGATGTCCTACTGAGATCAGGCCTTTTTATTTATCATCAGCAGCAACAACAATAAAAGCAAGTATCATCATCACACACAAAAAAGAGATTTTTTTCTATTTTTTACTTATACCCACAAAGCATGTCTAGTCAGGTTGCACATTTGCCTGGAGAACACCACTAAACTGCTTTCAGGACTTTTTTTTCACGTTACTCCTATGATTATGCTGTAATGTCACAGATGTGATCACAAATATTTAAAAACAGAGTTGAATTGTATTGTAATTTGTTTTTCCCCCCTCTGTTTTCAAAGCTCAAGCATTTTAACAGTTTAGAAAAAAAATATTTAGGATTTCATTTTTTTTCCAGATTAAGACAATGTATGCCTGTAGCATTATTTAAGAAAATGATGTTTTTCTCTTTCAGACCCCAATTTCCACTCATTATCAGAGAGCTGAATTCTAAATCAGAGACTGCAGAGGAAAGATGTGCAACCTGAATAAAACATTTCCAGAAGAGCCTGAATAATGGTCCTGAATAAAGGGAACTGAAATGTTCTTGAATTATAATTGGGAAGAATTTAAGTATGTGTACTCAAGAACACATGTACTAAGAAGAGGTTAGTTGTTATTATTCTTTGTGCTATTTAACATTTATGGGGCCCCCAAAGTATTTTTAGTTCTGATTTGAACAGAAGTGGTCTGATAAGTGAGCTCCAGTCTGAATTACCCATGTGGAGATTCACCTGTAATCATTCTCTGTGCGGAGAGAGGCAGCGCTGATAAACTACTCCTGAATAAGGGGACTGTTAATGCAGCAGTATAGTCTAACTCACAGCAAAATAAAATAATTAGTTCAGACAAATCCGGCCTTTAAAAATCTCACTTGACCCTTTTTTTTTCTTTTACCTAATTTCTCTGTGCCAGGGCATTCAGAAATTAGCAAACAATTTGTCAGATTTATACAAGATTACTGAGAAATTGGAGAAGGGGAGTAAGGATGGAAAGATGAGGAAGACTAAAGGTCAGTGTCAGTCTCTGACTCCAAGGGCTTTATGCTCCGCAGGTAAGTAACCGAATATCTTTTCTTCTTTGTCTCATATCAACAATATAGAATAAACAGTGATGATTACTTTGGAGAAACTGTCTCTGATACTTAATTCAGAAAAGCTCATGGTAAAAAATTTCTGAAATAATGAATATGATAGTCCAGAGGAAATTAAAAGATAAGAGAGCTTACTCCAATGATAATTAGATAGAGTTGAGAAAGATAGATATGTGAGCCGTGGTAGGCTCTTTAAGAATGAATATGTGCTTCTATGTATACATTTCTGTGCCTGTTACTTTATATGCACACAAGTAAAAAAAAAAATGGTTCTACAGCCTAAGAAGAAACCAAACATCCACCCATAATTATAATACAGGGAACACTTTGAATTCTAAGCTCAGGAATATAGACTTTATTCTCTAGGCATTGGGGAGCCATTGAAAATATCTGAGCAGGTGAGTGACGTGTCCAGAATTGCGTTTTATGAAGATTAACCCAGTGGCATTTTCAGAATTGATTAGCGTGAAGCCTGGATTGTGACAGAGCAGATTGTGGTAATGCAAGTCTGAAATATGGTGGTGGCAATGAGAGTAGAAAGGAAGAAATTGATCTGAAAGATCTGTGACAGTGGAACCGCGGGACTTGATTATGAAATATGTGACCTGAAGTAGGGAGATGTCAGTGATGACTCCAGACACTGAGCCTGGATGAGAAACCGACTATGGAAGGGAAAGAATGTCCTGACTGTCAGTGGTTTATTATTTTCTCCCGGATACTGTGAATCCTATAATCTATCACCTTCTAAATATCTTGGATCCAAATACATGTTCCACATCTGCTAAGCATGCTGTGTCGTCCTGCCATTTATTTTTTGCACAGTCACGCACTGGTGGCCATAGGTATGACATTACTGAGAAGTACAGTGTGTGGCAAAACTGTAGTTGACTAGACCAAGGGAATGCAGAAAAATTTCACTTAATATAGTTTTAAAAATTAAGTGTAGTAAATAAAAATTCTAGTAAAAAGCCACTTCCAAAACAGAGTATTGAGTTAGAAATCTGTCTTAAATGTATCTATCTCATTGAAACCAAAACACTAAACAAACACACACGCATGCAGACATAGATAACTCTTCTCTGAGACCACTGTTAGCTGTTCAGGAATTATTACTGAAGTGGTGTAATGTGCTAGGGCAGATTCTCTTAGAATTTTTATATTATGCAATGTGCATTTCATTTTAAACTTTCCAAACCACCCCTTACAGACTCAAAAGTTAATATATCCACACTTCCATTCTCCTTTGCATTTTTAGCAAGTTTCAGCCAAGTGCTTGTGTAACTGCTTCGCATGTTCACAAATTGCCAAGATCCTGAAGCACACGCATTGCTACTCTTCTCTCCACATAGTAAGAATATGGGTTTTAAATAGATGCCTTCTACTTGCAGCATCTCCTAGACTCTTCTAAATGGTTCAGAAAACTGGAGAAGTAATAATTCCAGTAGACGCTTTTGCTTAAAGGGATTGTGACTGTTCTTCTATGTGGAAATATCTGTTGTGCCATTTAAAAATTGTGTTCGTATATAACATATTCTACAGAAAAACAAAAACATGATTGGTAAAGCGACAGTTGGTAAGGCATTTTACTAACTTTATTTGTGATTTCGCATATATTCCACCTTTATTTTTCCTCTTTTCAAAATTCCTTGTCTTTAAAACTATTTTCTCTTTAACAATATGTGTTTTCATAATTCTCACACATTATTCAGCTGACATTCTCAAACTGTACAGGCATCATGATGGTACGTAAAGCCAGAGGATAAATGTCACTGTCTTTTGTGGAAAGTGTGAAAATGTTACTCCAGTTTTTGGGGCCAGGTTCCAAAGCTTTAGCATTAAAGCAAACATTTACTGTTGTTTTTTGTTTATAGGCAGCATTCACAGGAATTTAAGTGATAGACCTCAACATTTCCAAAGGACGTAAGGTTGGGAATAGGCAGCTTTAGACTCTGCCTGCAATTTCTGGAGGACTTGCTCACAAATGATGTGAGCTTAGTGGCCAAGACCTTCCAAGTGTTAGAATCAGATCTAGTTCGAGTTCGGATTCCATTATTAACTAGCTGGGAGACTCTGGTATTTACTTAATTTCTATAAATCTTAGCTTCACTGTCTGTAAAATGGGAGTATTATAATACTGTGTGGTTACAAAATTGAAATAAGATATTGGGTGTAAAATACTTGACCTGTCACATAATTAGTGGTTCGTATATGGTTGCTTGTATTAATTCACGCCTGCCATTAGCATTATATGGTGGTCATAAGAGAAGAAACCTATTTGATATTGTGAATTTTAAAACATCTTATTAGTGTACTTCTTAATTTGGACGGTTGTTTTTCTATTCATCTGCTGTGTCAACTTTGTGTTCTTTTCTTCATTACCGCATACATCGCTAGACTCTCATTGTGATTTAATAATTTGGTTGCCTTTGTTACTCCAAGGACACTGTGGGCTTCTTGAGCTCTTATTCTGGAAGTGCATGTGGATCTCTCAGTATACACTAAGTGGAGATAGTTCATGCAAAATCATATCTAAACCTAAAATTAAAATACTGTTCATCTCAAATTTTATTTGTATATTTCCATCCCGAGTGAAAACCAAAATACTTTATTAAATTGGTAAAGTTATATTGAGTTTTTAAAAAGATTTTATTTATTTATTCATAAGAGACACACAGAGAGAGGAAGATACACAGGCAGAGGGAAGCAGGCTCCCTGAGGGGAGCCCGATGTGGAATTCGATCCCAGGACCCTGGTATCGCACTTTGAGCTGGAGGCAGATGCTCAACCACTGAGCCTCCCAGGCGTCCCTATATTCTTAATTAGATTTAAGTAATATGTAAGGTGTTTTTTAAAAAGATTTTATTTATTTATTTGAGAGAGAGAGAGAGAGAGAGAGGAGGAGAGACCATGAGAGGAGGAGCAGAGGGAAAGAGACACACAGAATCCCTGCTGAGCACGGAGCCTGTTCCGAGGCTCTATCCCAGGATCCTGAGATCATCATCTGAGCTGAAATCAAGAACCGGTCACTTAACCCAACTGAGCCACCCAGGCGCCCCCAGTAATATGTAAGTTTTACATCTCTATTTCATGGTCTATTGTGGGCAAAGCAGAACAGTTGGTACCTCTGCAAAGACAAGTAGAAAGGGTAGATCACTTATGAGGTTAAATTCCCATTCTAAGGGAAGACAAAAAAATGCAATAGTTTCAAACAGATCAGGATCCAATTAGGCATTCATTTCCCAATTCACCATATGGGCAAGGTGCTGATAATATCCATATATTACTCATTTCCTCAATGAACCTGATTTATTATTTTGAAATTAGATACAAATTAATTTGAAGCAAAATGCTGCCATATTCAACTTTGCTCAAATGCTCACATGTCTAAAGATGCAGTTATATTTTCAGTGTTAAGGTAAATTTCAGAAACAGTTCTGAATATTGAGAGCAATCCTCTTTTTCTTACCCCTGAATTTCTCTCTCTCTGATATAAAATAGCATCATATGTAATTTTCTTTAATACTTAATGACACTTTAGCAATTATCTGTTTTCTTCTAAGCCCCCAATCAGGCGTGAAATAAAAAGAACTTAATTAAAACTTAACACAATAAAACAAATCACACACAAGTAGATTTAACCAAATTAGAAAATGTGACTCATCATGCTAAGGCCAGTTGTCCTGAGGCAAACATATGGATAAAGATGATTATGCTGGTAATTGAGGAATAATGTCCATCTCATTTTAGTCGGAGTTACCTTGGCAAATGGAATCATGTAGTTTTAAGTTTTTTCCCTCTATAACATGGAGAGTGATCCTGGGGACTGCCTGGGGTTTTCTTCAACCCGGGCTTCGTTTTGGAAATGTGTGTGTGTGTGTGTGTGTGTGTGTGTGTGTGTGTGTGTGTGAGGGTGGAAACAAAGTCATTTAAAGTCACTACTTTATTCTCCTTGTCCAAGATCACTGGGAGGAGCTAATGAACGCTTAGCTCTTTAAGTTTAAAGTATTTTGAACATTTTGAGAATTTCCTATATGTGGAAACATTTGGAGCAGTCCATTCATAGGCAGGTATGAAATTATCTGAGGAGCTATGTGCTTCTGGGGCCGAGACTCTTTGAGCCTGGATTCTCCAAATGCAGGGAATCCACTACCCCTAGGACATGAGCTAATTTTAGGTAGTAGAAAAACAAACACTTTTTAACTTTGATAGCCGAGATTTTTTTTTAATTTAAATGTGAGGTAGGAAAATAACAGCTAACACAATAAACCAGAGATTTCATGAGATAACTGGAATTAGTGTGAAATAAAATAGGCAGTGTCTATACCAATATCTGTATTCTTTTCCTTGATATATGACATGTCTTACAAGGACAGGGCCAGAATTATGAAGCTATTTTGTATGTGACTGAAGTTTGGGAAAAACTACCCTTAAAATTAGGTGAATTATGTATTTTTCACTCTGTCTTATTTCAGTGATGGATACTGAGCCTTTTGTTGCTTTCGCCGCCAATGAACAAGGGTGTATGCGTTAGACTAATATCTTTCGATGGAGAGAGCTTTGGCAACTTGTATGCACTGTTTGCCGATGCATTTCTTTTGCTTACTTTGGTGTAAGGTAACACAGCATATGGTTTGAAATTGTACATTGTGAAGAAAACTAATCAGTTTTAAGTAGGGTTTGTATTCAAGGTTACAAAATTTGAGCATCCAGAGAACCCATGTTAGGTAAACTTGTTTGCACGTTTTTTCGTTCACTTGTACATTCAACAAATATTCATTAAATTTCCATTTTCTCTTTGAATTAACCATAATGTACTTATTATAATATTCATTTTTTAAAAAATAATTTTTGTTGATATCAGAATAAGAAAGCCACCCATGTTTATTTGTTAAGTAAAATTATCATAGATTTTATTATTATTCTTGTTGCAAGGATCTAAAGCAGCATTTTGCAAGCATTAGGTCATGCACCATCTTAAGGAGTCTCCTGAGATACCTTCAAAATGTAAGTTCTCTCCAGGTGGGGTCTGGGAGTCCACAATTTTAACAAGTTCTTGAGGGATTTCTGTTTGTACTTCAAAGACCGGGAACCACTGAAGAAAAGAGTAGGGACTGAATCTAGCATTTGTGCAGAATTCTATGTATAAGATAGATGTTCAACACGCTCCTTAAATAATAAATATGGGTCTGTCAATGGAGGAAGAGCGAATTGGTGTTATTCTTCTTGCATTTTCAGCTCCGCTCCTTTCCTTTCCCTTTCTCTATCTTACTTCAACCCCCTCCAAAGGCAACCACTCACAGGTCCCCAACTCCTTAACTAAGACTATGAAAAAGTTGATTCCTCCACTATTTATATACTCTCGGAGACCACCCAAGGACAATGTTTCAGTTTCATTTCCTTTTCAAAAATATTTAAGAGGCGAACAATACACATACAATGCTCTAAGTCTAGAAGCTGAGAAGTAAAGTGCCTTGTTTCAGAGAATGCTGTGGCTTGAACAGCTGCCTGTGCTTTAAGATGTTTTCATTGATTCATCTGATTCACTTTCTGTGGAGCTGATCACAAATTGTCAGAGCAATTGTCAGCTTCAGGATAATAATACTACTACTTCTGGCTGTACCTTGGCGAGAAAAAAAAATAAATAGAGGGAAAGTTAAACACCTCTTGTTCTAATGCAGAGATGAACAGCACTGAAAGGGTCCCATTGCGGCGCTTCTGGCATTGGTCAACAAAGCTGAAAAGCAACGTGGGACAAACAAGGGAAAATGGGGCAATGTTCCCATAAATTCAAAATTAAGTTCCTTCTTCAATTTCCGTGAAGCAAACTCCCCGTGGTGAGCATCTGGCAGGCCATTAACTTTTGTTACTTTATTTTATGAAAAAATCTTAAGGTGAGAGAAATTTCTCCATTTGGAGACTTGATGTAGCATCGAGGCTACAGTCTGGGCCATCGTGTTGTCATCTGCATAGGACCCGCGCTCCACCAGAACATGTTGTCCATACAACCTTCACTAAGCTTTCCACCAAAGGTTGCAGTTCTTTGTCATTTTTAAGAATCACTAATCCTGAGAGTTATATTTTTAATACATAAATCAGCTGATCAGTGGCCTATATCTGCTGGAGGGAAAGTGATTGCAAGACTCTTCATACTTTATAGCTTCTTGCTTGCATTTTTTTTACTGTATTATTTTCTACAGGAGTTTGAACGTCAAAACTATTTACACGGAGCTTTTTCAATGATCCATCAGAAGGATGTGAACTGTCGATTGCACCGTTTTCTTTATTTGCACAGCTGCTATAACCTTCAATCTAAATCATTTTCTCACTGTGTCTTCCCTTTCTCTTTTCTTTTTCTTCTGTGGGCTGTCACTTTCTAAAGTAAACATTTCATATTCCACCATCAGAACTGTTTGTGCATATTAACTTTCAAGCCATGAACTTACTTATGAGTCAAGTTGTTTTTTTGTAAAGAAAAAATGCGAGGTAAATGTGAGAGAAACAAATGATTTATTTTTTATTTAATTTAATGTAATTATGAACTTCAATCTTTATAATGGATTTTTTATTACATGTATGCATCTATCATATCTCTGTCATCTATCGTAATTATTCGACATCCGATCTTTAACCTGAGCAATTTTAAGTTGAAACATTTATTCAGTTTTGGGAATGATTTTAATAGATTTTTCTCTAAAGTAACATGGAAATACAGTTTCTGTTTATTGTAGTTACCTGGTCTCTGAACATTCATACAATAATTACACAAGCTGCTAACTGACTCTGTATCTTTTGAGAGTAAAAACTTGAATGTTCTTTTAGTCTTACAAAGCCTTTTTGACTATAGACAGGCAGTAAAATTTCATTGTTGACTTCTGAAACAATTCCAGTGGCTTTTTTTTCAGTTTATAACAATTTTTCTGATGATAATATTTTTAGAATTGAAAGGTTAATTATAAGGAACTGAATCTTGAAGTTATGTCATGAAGTCTAGTATAGCTCTGCATAGTGAGTCATATTAAAAACAAAAAACGTTGGTTGTTATATATTTTTCCCCAATAGTCTTAAATATGTACTCTGCTCAGTTGGTGTACTAAATGCTGCGATGTTTGCAAAGTGAATTTTGTAGAATTCCTTTGTATTTAGCGTTAGCTCTGAAAGTTGAGTTAGGGTAGATATGATTATGGAGATGAGAAGTCAAGCAGGAAAGACATGATTTTGAACAGGGAAAACTGAGGTTCAGATTTTAAGAGATTTTTATAAAAGCTTATATAAAAAGTAAGTGCAAAGTTTTATGGTTCTAAATGTGCTATTCTTTCCTATATAGTGGGGTTTATAATATTTTTACAGAATTTTTAATTTCGTTAAGCCATTTTTAAACACATATACAAAATAGATTGTAAAAATTCAAACAATTTTTGATGTCTAGTTCATTCCCATAGCTCCTTGAGAGAAATCTAGGACCCATAAAGAATTTATATTTGTATTACTCTTTGAGTATGAGTATACAGAAACACTTGATAAATTATTCTAAAACCTAGAAGTATTAGAATTAAAACAGGCGAGCCTACTTTTAAGCTTTCAGCAGCCACTTCTAGCTCCTTCTACAACGTAATGATGCAATTTCCTTATTTATTTACTACTACTCGATCTTTTTCTTTCATTTATTTTTAAAAGGATCTTATTTATTTATTTGAGTGTGTGCATGTGAGAGAGCACTAGCAGGGCAGGAGGTACAAAGAGAGAAGGAGAGAGAGAAGCAGACTCCCTGCCAAGCAGGGAGCTAGATGCAGGGCTCCATCCCTGGACCCTTGAGATCCTGACCTGAGCTGAAGCCAGACATTTACCTGCTTAACCACTGAGCCCCCAGGTGCTCCCTTTTCTTTCATTTAAAGTACATCTTAGAGTTCTTTTCATATAATTTATCTTGTTTTTAAATACTTCAGTTTTCCATAGTAGCAATATGATATAATTTTATTTATAATTCCCTCATTATTGAGCAATTTATTAATATTTTTGCTATTAAGAAACTGTTTCAGTGAACTTTTTCTGTCATATGTCTGTTTACACGAGTAAATATTTCTAATAGATATGTTCCTAGAAAAAGATTTAATGGTTCACCATCATTCTCACTTTTGAGTTTGACACATCTTGTTACAGTACTGTTCTCTATCAACAACATATAAGTGATTATTTGTTTCCGTACAGTGCCAAATCAGATATAATTAATTATAGTTATTTTCTACTAATTATTAGATTATTTCACTTTCCATCTTGTTGATTATTGAGAGTGTAGATCGCCTTTTCAAAGGTTTCAAATGTTCAGAATTTTCCCTGGGTATTGTCTACCCCTATATTTTGACCACTTTTCTGTCAAGTTTTTTTTTTCTTATTGATATGTAGAAGTACTTTGTGTAATCTAGTCAAAATCTAAGCATAAAGAAGATAGAAGAGTGAGGTTAGTTCCCAGACGAATGTTCTGGCCCCTGTAAAATATGGACATTCCAGGCACCTTTCTCATATTAAGGGCTGAATAGTGGTTAATTTTTATTTCTTATGACTGTATATCTAAATCTACAGTGTTCTTTCTAAAGAAGTCTATCAAGACTCTTTATGGAGCACAAGAGTATAAAATAGTTCCAAAAATGTTAATTGTATTTCTCTTACCTAACTTGCAGATTCCCAAAGGGAATCTTTAAGAGGGTCTTTTGGCACAGAGATCAACAGAACAGAATAGAGAACCCAGAAATGGGCCCTCTCAATGGTCAAATAGTCGACAAAGCAGGAAAGACTATCCAGTGGAAAAAGGACAGTCTCTTCAATAAATGGTGCTGGGAAAATTGGACATCCACATGCAGAAGAATGAAACGAGACCACTCTCTTACACCAGACACAAAAATAAACTCAAAATGGATGAAAGATCTAAATGTGAGACAAGAATCCATCAAAATCCTAGAGGAGAACACAGGCAACACCCTTTTTGAACTTGGCCACAGCAACTTCTTGCAAGACGCGTCTATGAAGGCAAGGGAAACAAAAGCAAAAATGAACTATTGGGGCTTCATCAAGATAAAAAGCTTCTGCACAGTGAGGGAAACAGTCAACAAAACTCAAAGACAACCTACAGAATGGGAGAAGATATTTGCAAATGACCTATCAGATAAAGGGCTAGTCTCCAAGATCTATAAAGCACTTATTAAACTCAACACCGAAGAAACAAACAATCCAGTCATGAAATGGGCAGAAGACATGAACAGTCATTTCTCCAAAGAAGACCAACACATGGCCAACAAGCACATGAGAAAATGCTCCGCATCACTTGTCATCAGGGAAATGCAAATCCCAACCACAATGAGATACCACCTCACCCCAGTGAGAATGGGGAAAATGGACAAGACAGGAAACAACAAATGTTGGCGAGGATGTGGAGGAAGGGGAACCCTCCTGCACTGTTGGTGCGAATGGGAACTGGTGCAGCCACTCTGGAAAACTGTGTGGAGGTTCCTCAAAGAGTTAAAAATAGGGCTACCCTGTGACCCAGCAACTGCACTGCTGGGGATTTACCCCAAAGATACAGATGCAGTGAAACGCCGGGACACCTGCACCCGATGTTTACTAGCAGCAATGTCCACAATAGCCAAACTGTGGAAGGAGCCTCGGTGTCCATCGACAGATGAATGGATAAAGAAGATGTGGTCTATGTATACAATGGAATATTGCTCAGCCATTAGAAACAACAAATACCCACCATTTGCTTTGACGTGGATGGAACTGGAGGGTATTATGCTAAGTGGAGTAAGTCGATCAGAGATGGACAATCATTATATGGTTTCACTCATACAGGAATATAAAAAATAATGAAAGGGATTGTAGGGGATAGGAGGGAAAATGAGTGGGAAATATCAGAGAGGGTGACGGAACATGAGAGGCTCCTAACTCTGGGTAATGCACAAGGGGTGGTGGAAAGGGAGGTGGATCGGGGGGTGGGGTGACTGGGTGATGGGCACTGAGGGGGGCATATGATGGGATGGGCACTGGGTGTTATGCTATATGTTGGCAAATCAAACTCCAATAAAAAATATACAGAAAAAAAAGATCTTTGGCACTGGTCAGGTATTAAATAAACACTGTCTGATTCATTTAATCAATACTAACACAAAGGGACTTTTCTCAGGCCTTCTCTCCAAATATATGTTTCTGATTCATCTATATTTACTTCTGGTATTGGAGAATTTAATCAGATAATTACTGATCGCTAATGAATTTATTATTTGTAGATATAACTAATACACCTATAAAATTTATGAGAATTTATTTCCAAATTTAATTGCTAGACTATTTCAGATTACTAATAAGTTTCAGGAAGTTCTGATATTAAGGCTATTTTTAATTACTCTGAATTTTGAGTTCCACTGTTTATATTTGTGTGTGTGTATGTGTGTGTGTGTGTATATATATATATATATATTTGCATATTTTATCAGAGAAAGATTATTTGGAGAAATGTAGGAAAAATAAACCTAAATCTGACCAGAAGACATACCTTGTTCTTGAAGAACAAGAATTTTTTTTGAGATTTTATTATTTTATTTTATTTAAGATTTTATTTATTTATTCATGAGATACACAGAGAGAGGCAGAGACACAGGCAGAAGGAGAAGCAGGCTCCATGCAAGGAGCCCAATGTGGGACTCGATCCCAGGTCTCCAGGATCACGCCCTGGGCCAAAGGCAGGCGCTAAACTGCTGAGCCACCCAGGGATCCCCGAAGAACAAGAATCTAGTTCTAATGTCCATGCAGACAGATTGTGACAGGTGATACTCTTATGAATGAATATATAAGATTTTCCCTTACAATTTTCTCGTTATTGTAATTCCCTAAAATTCCTAATAATCTCAAAGACTTGAGTACTTTCATCACCTTACTGTACTTTTAATCTTCCTTGAAATTGCTTATGCTATTGCTCTTTTATTTGGAGACTTGATTTTTACCCACTTGATCTGTTAATTGGAGTTTTACCTTCCGAGGCTCTTGGAGCTGCTTTATTTTGCCAGCTGACTCTCTGTGCTCTCAACATGCTTCTTTGCACTCACCCCCTGCCTTTTCATCTTTCAATTTATATCATCTCTCTCATTCCTCTTTTCTTCAGCTGCATTGAGCTTGTTTTATTTTGTGCGCATAGACGAAAAATGCCCTCATGACAAGAAATGTCACCACTAATATTATTTTTCATCTCTAGTGTGTATTTTATTAATTTTTTTTTCATTTCTTAACCTACACGGTGACACAGTGCCAGGCTTATTTCAAGATTTTTAACTCAGTCAACACCAACTGGCATGTGTTAAACTCAGAGGAAAAAAAAGAAATCAAACAGAATAAGAATTACCGGAAATCAGCTGCACTTTCTGGATGAAGAACTTGGGTAATTGAATTGTTACATAGCCACTAGATGTAGGGAAAGGAATACAGAATGCCCAAGATAAAACTGAGAATTATTGAGTCTGTGAAATTAGATCTGAATAATTTGCTCCTGTGATAGAACCTATTCCTATAGGAAAGCATCATATGACTAAACCTGAAAAGAAAATTACTGTCAGTCCTGAAGCTCATTGACAACGCAGCAGCATTGCCAAATATGTAGCACATTAAGTAACATAACCAAGTGCCTGGTTATGACTGACCATTAGCATCAGGAAACAAACATTGCATATGTATTAGGTTTAGAGTAGCTTTTTTTTTCTTTTTCTATATGTGCGAATGAGAATGGGCAAATGGAAAGATTTAAAGTTTTTCTATTTTTGACATTTTACTGAATAAATGGAGGCCAGCCTGGAATTCTAAAATCTCCTGTAAATGTATTTTCACCGTTTTCATTATAGCCTAACTCTTTGCACATTTGGTGTAAACATTTGTTTGAGTAACCCTGCACATGTGGGTGTACACCGTAAGGTGAGGGAAAAAAAAGGAATTCAGCATCAAATAGCATAACTTTGTTCCAGAAAGAACTGTTGATTTCTAATGATGAAAAATGAAATTGAATATTAAATACAGTGATAAATAGAGGGTTAAGTTGTATCACAACAGTGCATTGTAATGATTTTTTTCCAAAGCAGGAAGTCAACCCAACATAATTTTAGTGTTTCTGGAAAAAATATTATTTATACCTTATATCCTTTCAAAACAATCTCTTATTTTTGACGCTTACAGTATTTCCTCACTCAGGTGGTTAAACACAATCTTTGAGAGCCAGACCCTTGTTACAGGATGGGTTTACTGGTCTTTTGTAAAATAACAGCTTTGGGTCAGGTTTCAATGTCTTACATCCTTTAAAGAAAAAAAAAGAGAAAGCTGTTTTCTTTTTTTAATAAAAATTATGAAAAATATGGTAACATAAAAAATGAACAGAACAAAGAGTTGGGATGACTTTTAAATGCAATCTTACATAATATGGATAGATATATAGCTTAGATTTGAAATACAATTAATCTTTTTTATCAATCTGATGAAGATATATATATCTCATCAAAAATATGTTGCCATTTTCTTATATTTCTTTTTTTAAAGGTTTTATTGATTTATTCATGAGACACATACACACACAGAGAGGGAGAGAGAGAGGCAGAGACACAGGCAGCGGGAGAAGAAGGCTCCATGCAGGGAGCCCGATGTGGGACTCGATCCCAGGACTCCGGGATCACTCCGTGACCCCAAGGCAGACACTTGACTGCCGAGCCACCCAGATGTCTCCATTTTCCTATGTTTCAATTTAATTTGACTACTTCCACTTCAGAAACCACAGTTGCCGTGGTTTTGCTAATTATATCTTGTGGAATATCTTGGGATGCTAAGGACATCCCAATTTCCCTGCATTTATTGAGAATTAGCAACTGATTGGTAGGTGAATGATACCCATGGAAAACTAAGGATACATTGAACTTATAAAGCTATTGTTTTGCTTTTGCAGGGATAGGCTTGGCACCAAAGCCCACTGTGTCCGCTTCTAATGTTTTGTACTTTATCAGTATAACAAGAAACGCTCAAGCCTGAAGTAGCAAGTGATGAGTCAGGTCTTCAGTTCAGGTGCAGTGTCAGAGATGTAGGTGAAAACTCCTGCTTGCTCCAGACTCTGGGCTCGAGCTCTCCTGTCGCTGCCCTGTGCTTTCTCACATGTTAGAAAAGCACCATTGGAATGATATCCTGGTACACAGGATGACGATGTCAACACAAAGGATAAACAATAGCTGGACTCCTGTTTTTTATGAGAGAGTTGGGAGAGCAATACTAGCTAAAGAAAAACAACATACAGCCCAATACTGAGAAAAATAGAACATTTTCTTATACATTAAATTCCAGAAGTAGATATTTAGAACAATTTTGAAGTCACTGTTTTTGATGGGAACAGATAGTGTTTCAGAATATATGTATATATATATTTTTTTTCATTGCATCCGAACTGGCAAATGTATCCTATCCCTTCTCAGCTGATGGTATTGCCTTTGAGGTGATTGACGATGACTTCCTGGTAGGAGCTTAGATGATAATATAATATTTATATAAGACATTGCAATTTACAAAACCCTTCACATTCACTGTCTACTTAGAATGGCCTTTAATGTGTGTGTTGTACATTTTATTCCTTAATGTTTAAGGATGAAAAGGAAGACAGATTATCTAACACAGTTTAGTATTCCCCAACCTACTTCATAGTGTTTTCCATAAACCAAAAGATTGATCCCATGAAAAACTCCGGAGCTAGAAACCATAAAGAAAACAAAAGGACTAATCAATTTGGATAGGTAATAAATTTTATGTATCTGGATGGGGGAAACATAAAACCCATATGGAATGATGAGGAGAATAATGGTGTGATGGTATATGATTTTCAAATTGCTATCTCTTCTTTTAAATTTCTTTGTCCTAATGAAATGTTTTTCATTCAGACAGCTAAGCAGTTAGTGTTTTAGCTTCAAGAAGGGATGAGAGCACAGACAGTAGGGAAGGCAAAGCACATTACTTCTTGAGTTCTGATATTCAAGTTGCCAATTCAAATTAATAACCAAGGATTATAGTTCTTTTTTAAAAAATATTTATTTATTTATTTATTTATTTATTTATTTATTTATTTATTTAGAAAGAGAGTGAGCGAGAAAGCAGGGGAAGAGTCAGAGGTGGAGGAAGGGAGAGAATCGCAAGCAGACTCCATGCTGAGTGTAGAGCCCGACACAGGGCTCCATCTCAGGACCCTGAAGTTATGACCTGAGCCAAAAGCAAAAGTCGAAGTCTTGCCTGCCAAAGCCACCCAGGTGCCCCATGGTTTATTTTTACATCCTACACTCCAAGAAGAAAAGCAGAACTGGAAGAGAAATAAGGTGTATCACAAAAGATTAAGTGAATGAGCAGATACATAGATAAGGTGGATCCCAAACACGAGGCTTTGCAGCCACTGCTTGCCAGGAAGAGGCCTGAGTAGAGCACTGATGGTACAAGGCAATTTGAGGGCATAGGCGACCTGCCCTTCCCGTTCTGTACAGAGTCCAAATAGCATTGGACACAGAGAGGAAGTGGCTGTGAGGTAGGTCTAATCAGGGAGAAACAGATGGGGAGCAAAGCAGTTTCATGCACTCCAGTGAAGTTCCCAAATAACAGAATGAATGAATTCATTTGCCTCTGGCCAACTTCTATAAATCATGAGCGAAGAGGGGTTTCAGTAGAGGCCACGTGGTTGGGAGAAGGGATGGTTTAATTTTCCCTTCAGGTACCGATGTTTGTACACCTGATAGAGCTGTGTACAGAGGAGACCCTGCATAGATGGTTCTGTGCCAATCCTGGAGGAATATAACCCACCTAAACCCAGCACTACCCTGGGTACACTTAGAACGAGGCCTACGCTGATTGGAGCTACACTTCTGTCACTGAGTGGAATAGAAATTGATAGATTTTGTTGTTGTAGTTCTTGTTGTCAAGTTATATTTAGCAGATTAAGGCTTACCTAGTAAGGAGGAGGCCTCCTTTCCTTGAGATTCTTTGACAGCATGGTTGTCGAGCTTGATGTATTTGGTGTTCATTGAAAAGGTCGAAAAATTGAGTGAAACTGAAAATTCAGACACTAAAAACCTGTCACATGTACTGGCTTGGAGGAGTTATTAGTTACTCGTATTTAAATACTTAATGCTACTTTCATGTGATTACTGTGCTGTAGCTAAGAAGGAATGGTACGAAATAAGGGATAATTTTGAGGACAAACTATTTAAGGGAGCATCTTATTAGTTTTAGTATTTTAAAGAGTTTGACTATCAATTGCATAATAATTATGCTTTGCATTTTGGAATTTTATCTGTTTTATTATGTAGATTTTGACCTCCTATTAGGAGCGTAGCCTTTGAAAACTATTTCAGAGTAGATCTTTTCATTTGTGTGTGTGTGGACTTTTGCTAGATTGCCAATGCAATTGTATCATTTCCCTCTTAAAAACATGTTATGGCTTCTCGTGGCATTTAGAAAAGTGGGACAAAAATACTTACCTTTATCTACAAAGCCTGGTTTGATCTAGTCCCTGCCTACCTCTCAAACTTCACCTAATGTCTCTGTCTCCTTTTGCAATCTTTTTGACCTTTTTCACCTCTTCCGATGTCTCACGCTCTTTCCTGCTCTAGTGTGTTTGCATGCGCTGCCTACCAGGCCTGAAAGATTTTCTTCCCGACCTCTTCAACCTGGCTCCTACTCATCTCTCAAGTTTCATCTTGAAATGGAATTTCTTCTGTCACTCTGGACACTGGAGTGTCATTCTGTCATTCCAGACAGAATTATGTCATTGCTGCCGAACAGTACTTTTTCATGGCTTTTTCTATCACCTAGCTCATATCTTGACACATTAAGAGCATTCAGAGAATGCTTATTGGCTGAGGGTTCATTGGATTTCTGAAGTCCCTCGGACTATATTTCTTAAGTATCAATACATCGTTATGTGAGAGTTACTGAGATCTTTGCTGTCTCACCACCTCATCATACTCCATGCCCCAGCGACTGTACCATTCCATCCAGATTAGTATTTAGTTGCAAGTTCAAGAGCTCTTGATCTCCTAATTCATTGCTCTGATCTTCAACACTCACATTCCAAGTCCTTTAATATTTTCCCACTTTCCCCAAGTTCTATCATAAGAGCCAATTGGGAAAGACAGTGCTGGGAAGGAGACGTTGAGCCAAAGAGCTCAGGACATTCCTCTGGAAATTCCCACGTTTATGGTCCTTTGAGATGAAGCAACAGAACATGTTCGTTTCAGTCATCAGATGAAGAAACTGCTTTCTGATGTTTTATGTCCTGATGTAAATGGGTGAGAAAATAGGAGGACAGATGGGAATAGATTTCTCAGTCTGTAAATTTACCTAAAAGCTTGATGGCAAGCATTACATCATGGGGTATTTGTATCTATCTGCGGATAAAGTAACTGCAATTTTTCTTCTCATTATTTTATTTTCTAGTTTGAGTTTCTTCTTCTTGCTTAACTCATTGTGCAGTGAGAGTTCCCATGAATCAGCTGGCTGGGTAGCAATCTGGAAACTCGGGTGCCCTATAGCCCATCCCCTGCTGGGTTCTTAATTTGCTGTGTAACCTTGAACATGCCTCTTGATAGCTCTGTGCTTACCTATCAGGATCTGTAAAACAGTGGAAAAAAGTCTTAAACTTCAGGCATATTTGTGAGGAAAAACTAGTAAAGGTGGTTGAAAAGCACTGTGAAAATATAAAGTCCTAGTCATAAGAAAAAGAGGAAATCAGCCAAACCCTAGAACAACTGAGACTGTCCTTAAATGTACTTAGCTGGTGATGGAGAGATTTAGTTTTGATGTGAGGAAAGTTTTCCTGACATTAAGTTGTTAGAATAGGCTATCTCTTCGGCTTATCATATTTCCCTGCTGTTTCACATTTTATTATGTCAATGCCAATCTCTCATCAAAGTATATGTGGAAGCTATAAAATAGAAATTGTCATAACTACAACCAGTTATACGAGACTTGGCCAGGTTTTGAGTAAACAGCCTTTGTTAGTGGTCACATTTTATCTATAGTTTAGGTAACAACTAGGTTGGTACCAGAAGAATCTGTCAGGTAGGATAATGGTTTTTGGTGGCTTTCGAGTTTAGTAGCTTAAAGCTTTGTTTTCTCTGAGAATGTTTACTCAATTAAATACCAACCAGAAGCTGCAAATTGTTGGATTTCAGGTCTTTAGAACAGGAGAAGAATATCATATCTATTTACTTTTTTAGGGGTTATAGGAACCCCATCCTTCATTTTCTTCTTATTTCCAAGTTTATTATCAGACTTATTTAACCTCTTTCTTGAATACATAGTAAGGAGCTGACATTTGATAAGAATGACCTTCTGGAGGAAATGATTAAAATAGCTATTTAGGAATTGACATGGACATGAAGTATTGTTTAAAGGGATTTTAAAATATTTGCTATTAGAGGTCATATAATGAACTCATAGAAACACATTAGTTTACAGAAATCCAATGTTGTTCTCTTGAATTTTAATATTGAAGTTTATTAGATCTACTTTTTTTATAGTTGGAACATCAGGCTCCTGAATGTGTGCATGATCAAAGACCTCACCTTAGAGATCAGTGTTTTTGCAGTGGTACCTGAGCAAGATTAAAATGCTGCTAATAACATCGAAAGTTTTAATTAAATATAAAATCCAATGTAACAATTCTGTGCCATTACCATATGGTTAAGAGAGTGTGCTTTGCATTTTTTAAAGATTGTCCTAGATATGTCAATAAACTGATGGATGTGCACAGTATTTCCATCAATTTATTTGAAGTAAATCTTATGATTCTTACGCAAGAGGCAGGAGCTTGAAGATTGTGAGATCATTTTGGTTTTACTTATGATTTTTAAATTGAAATACTTAGTAGTTTATTTCAAATTTTAGTCCCTAATTGTCACCCTTGATGAAGAAACTTTGAAGAATTTGGAAACATGATTTCAATAAATTAGTCAATTTGCAGTTTTTCCTAATTGAAATCTAAACTGTTAAGCATATAGCTTTTATTTATTTGTTTTTTAAAGGAGATTTTATTCATTTATTCATGAGAGACAAGAGAGAGGCAGAGACACAGGCAGAAGCAGGCTCCCTGTAGGAACCCGATACGGGACTTGATTCCAGGACCCCAGGATCATGTCCTGAGCCGAAGGCAGGTGCTCAACCACCTGAGCCCCCAGGTGTCCCTAAACATACAGATTTTAATCGTAGCTACAGTAGGTTGCATATGATTGTTTAATTGTTGAAAATATCGTGCAGACCTTTTCTTAACATGTATTTCATAAACATCTTTCAGTTTCTGAGCTATGGTCACATATTAATTGGATATAAAATTATCTATCACTCTAAGCCTTGAAGTTTCTTTCTGATACAACCCTTTTCTTTCTGTTTTAGATTTCTGAATTTATAAAAAGCTATGGTAGCAAATGCTTTCCTTTGAATGATGGCATGGTCAAAAAAAAGTCTAATCAATATCCAATACAACATGTAGCATTAATAACATCTTCGGCTCTTCATGGAGTTTTCTTCATGATCAGTGTAGGTGTTTCTTTCTCCAAGAGGAATATACAGTGCTTCCCTTTAACAGTGTAGGTTGAAATGAGAGACCCTTAAAGGAATAATGAAAGAAAAGCAGAGCCAAGGAAGGCACAAGCTATATTTTACTTAGAAAACCAGGAACAGAATGTATAGTGCACTCTTTAAATAATATGTTAGTTTGACTCCTGCTGTGCTATATAATTTCATACATTTCATGTGGACTTGGGGACTCATTTATATTTGGACCAAGTTAATCTTACCTGCATCTGTACCAAGTGAAGTTGCTGCAACTTACAGGACAGGCAGGAGAAGCCATAACTTGTACATGTCAGTTCTCTGAGATTAGTTGAGTCTTATTCACTTATCACAAAACATTTGCTTGATATAGTGTACAACGCAGCATTCAGTAGGTTAAGATTTCCTCAGTGGGCATAAAATTCTACCGGTTGTTAATAATATTAATACTTCTGTAATTCATATGATCGCTAAAATTGGAATTGCATGCTCTATTCACATTCTGCTCACAAATTGTGTGCTCTTTCACAATGGAAAGTGGAGACCTGAAGAACAGACAATTGCTTCCTGAAATATACTCAATTGGCTAAAAATAAACAGCTAAATAAGTATCTTGCCTTCAAATTTAGTCTATAGGACAACTCTTTTCCTAAGACCTGTCTTACACATACCTCTCAGTACATCACAGTATTTTTCTTTTTTTCTTCCTTGGTGAGGATTGACTAGTTTATGTTTACAAAGTATTTTGAAGGTGTAAAGTGCTATGCAAAGTGCTAAACCCGATAAAAAGTATTTTATACTGAATCTGAGAGCCGATTTGTGCAGCATCGAGCTTTGCGGGTGAATAGAGCAAAGATAATTAAAATCAACATCATTTGTAATTTAAAATACTGTGAACAACAAAGAAGACCCAACTATGGCATTTGCTTTGGCAGGCTGCAAATATAGATTGCTGAGCAGTGGTAGTCTGTCAATATAAAGCATTTAGCACTTCACTAAGCAGCTTGAGAGTTTTCTACTTCAGGAAGAAAAAATATAGGTGAAATCAGATTTGGTGTAACATTATTTTGATGGATTGACTATGTCATTATTAAAAAGAAAACTAAAACTCAACAAAATCTAAGAAGAAATAATCTTCACTATAGAACTTATCAGCGTGGTGAATGTTCAGAATGAGACTCTCTCCAGGCAGGCTCCCCACTCCATCCTGAATGCGCAGAGGGATGATGACAGAAACCACTGCACAGGAAAACAAAGCATAGAATTCAGAAAGAAAGATTGAGAATAGATACAAGATCGACAGCCGCTCACGTGAGAAGTAGATTTGGAATCCAGTTGGGCAGTTTCCACAGTTTCAAAAACACAAGATTTTCATTCAAATAATAGATGTTGATTGAGTCCACAAAATATTCTCAGAACTTTGGGGAACACTTTGATTTATCCTGTTTATATAATATCAGTCTTAAGAATAATTTGAAATCTAAGGGGTGTAAAATGAATGGGACACAAATAATAAACTCACAGAAGTAATAGTTGGGGAAGTATGACACAAGGCCGATGTAAAATATCTGTACTACAGAAGACAATGTGGAAGTTACATGATGAAGATATTGATTTGGTATTTAGGGAATTTGGAGGAAGAGATATTGCATCCATCAGGGGAAATCAAAGAATGCTTTTAATTAAAGTGGTACAGTTTTGCCAATATCTATCCGTTATCTATCTATCTGCCTATTTACCTATCTGCTGAATTATTTCTGAGAGAAGAATTTAAGGTAGCAACAGCAATATAAAAAGATTAATTTGGTTCATTTATTCCACTAACATTTATCCTGATTCTTATACTTAAAAACAAAGGTCTTGCATTGAGAAAATGCATTACTTTGTTAATAAATCAAGGCTGTGCATTGATGGTTTATTGATGAGTCTTTTTTTTGGTCTGTTGTGAAACGTTACTAAGACTAGTATGTTTGAGAAGAACACACACCTATTTTTTAAAAAGGTGCAACCAGATTCATTCTTATATTTTTACTTAAGTTTTGGGCAGGTAGGAAATGTCATTATGCTTCAGTCATTCCATTGGTCAATAGACCTTCTCAGCAGTAAAATTGGAGATACAACCTGCCCAAATGTAAAGAGAACTGGAGACTATAATAATGGTAAAACTATATTTTTATTATCATTCTAATCCCTCCTACTTGTGCTTTTATTATTTAACTTAGAATCTTTTAATACCTGGGACCCCCATACGGCTTCTTAATTTTCTGCCATCCATATCCCTGCACTTCCATCACTTACCTGTTTCCTTTCTCTTATTAAGAGTTTCCTTTTTTTAAGATTTTATTTATTTATTCAAGAGACACACACACACACACAGAGGGAGAGAGACAGAGACAGAGACACAGGCAGAGGGAGAAGCAGGCTCCATGCAGGGAGCCCGATGTGGGACTTGATCCCAGGACTCCAGGATCATATCCTGGGCCAAAGGCAGACACTCAACCACTGAGCCACCCAGGCATCCTTCCTAGTAGAGTTTCTTGTGTATCTGTTTTAATACGCACATTTGATATGCATCACTGAGGAATATTTTAAAAATTTAGAAGTATAAGGATATTTTTAAATTCTCTCATATCTCACCATCCAGAGATATGCTTTTTAAATATTTTGGAGTATGCCTTTCAAATAATTTTTTTTCATCCCTACACTTTTAAAAGTTTGTATAAGATTATATAAATACATATTTAACCTCATTATCATCAACTTTCCAGAGGTTTCTTCTGGAAGATGGTGGTGGTGCCTTTTCACTCATCCATTATATCCCCAAAATAGGAAATAGCAGTCTATGTAAATCTACTCTGAGATGGAGAGAAGTTAATTTATAAAGCTCTAGATCAAAGTATTGTGTGAACAAGGCTACCATTATTATTTCCCTGAAATATTTGAGTATGAAACATCAACCAACATTTTTTGAAATCTCATTGTGTGCTGGGAGAGCATTATGCCCTAGAATGAAATGGGATGTATTGGGATGGTAGGAGTATTCCTCTAGCAAGCACAATTCATGCATTCATGGAATAACTGTTTCTGTGCATCTCCAGTTTTTCATTAAACATTGGGCTTCTTGAGGTTTAAGATAGTTTGGATCACTGGCAACTAGCACAAAATGTGATAAAAAATGGGATGGTAATGAAGGGGTTCTTGACCTGAATGACAGGGTTATCCTAGGTTACTTTAGGATTACTTGAAATCTATTTTTGAGGAATGATTCTTGTTATATGTGAAACACTACCACTAATAAATTAACTATTAATTTTGGTCTTTCCCATATGGTCCGTCCTTACTCTTTAACAGTCAGTGTGCTTCATACATACGGGCTGGTATCACCTTCAGAAACCTTAGGGAGTAAGGACCCTGATTTTCATGAATTTATCTTAAAGTATTTTCCAGTTCATGTCGTGAGCAAGTGGGGAACCACATGTGGAACCAGTTCTGACATGTATAACCATTACGCCAGAATACCGCACAGAGGGCACCACCTCAAGGGAGGCACCAGGATGAGAAAACAGAGCTTCCAGAACTTGAAATCACCCCTCAATTCAGTTCAAAAGTGATTTGAGAAAGTCCTTAAACTCACTTGCAGCTCTCCCCCCACTTCTTTTTGTTTTGGCCAAGAATGCCTATGCTATGCCAAGCTATGGCCAACATGCCATGATAGAGGAAATAATGAAGTTCTATTAAGTAGAGGTAAGACATACTGGGGGGTTTCCTTGTACTGTGTTTATTTCTGAAGGCTTAATTCTAAGAAGGATATTTTCATATTGGGATTTATCCCACAGAGAGTGAAGAAACTAAAACCCATCTCATTTAAGGGTCATCATAGCAGGATTTTTAAGAGCTAGGAGAAGAAAAAGGAAACAGCGTGAGTATGCTTTTGAAGGAAGGTTATTTGTAGGATGTGGGGTTTGCAGTGGCGTTTGAGGATGTTGACAGGAATGGAATCCTGCTCGAAATATTCCACGTTGGAGTGTGGATTTGCAGAAGTCTGAACGGGAATCAATTCCATGTGACTACAGAGTTCAGACTTAAGAACAAGGGATGAAAGTTCCCGGGAGACCACATCTAACTGGGTATAAGGAAGGAATATCGCTCTAACAATTTGAGCTGTCCCTCCCACCAAGACGGCAGGTGACTGTGCTTTTGATCTTTTTTTTCTTTTTTTTTTTTTTTTTTACTAAATGCCTGGCAATGTGCCTGACTTACAGTCAACTTCAGTGTAGGTGTACTCACTACATGAGTGGGTGTTCACAAACAATATAAAGAGCTGAATGAGGAGATTATGGAGTTCTATTCATGTGAGGTTCACAGTCTTTGACAGGGACTCTCTAGTCTACTGTGGTTCCTTGAGAGCCTGCAATGAGGAAGGCCTGGCATCAGGCAAAGTGCAGAGGCTCTGCTGGGAAGACCTGGTGGCCAGGTCAGAGTGGAGCTGCACGTTGGACAGTGAGCTATGGATGCCTGCGTGGAGCCCAGATGAGTCCCAGCGCTTGGGGTGGGGCTGAGGCTGCAGATCTGCTCTAAGAGGTTCCAGCTGCCAGGGAACAGGCAGGCCATTTACAGGAGTAAGTCTTAGACAACTTTGCTATAAAAGATTTTAGCATTTTGATGAGTTAAGATTACTTGAACACTTGGAAAAATGAAATTGCAGATCTTTTCATAAACTGTTAGTAATTACTAAAAGAAATCATTTCCAGAAATAGTATGTTCAAATCAGGGGTTCTCAAATAGGACAGCATAACTCCCAACTGAGAGCATTAATTCTGATTTAGGAGTGGGATGAAATTATTTCTAAGTTAACTTTTCCCTTTTAAGAGAAATTAATCAGCCCCCTCTTCTTCTCTTTCCCCAACCAATAGAATATAATTATATAGTTTTGTTTTTTTTAAGTTTGGGCGTTCTCTGATATATGGAAATGTTTTTTTTTCACTTGTATTTATGAACGTCAGTGAAATATTCAGTTTAAAAATGAAAGTTTAATTAGCTTTTGTTTACATTATGGTAAATAATTAGACTGTGTTCATTTTAATTAGACCTAATCATCTAGTAGTTCCTCCCCATCCCCAGGAGGCTAGTAATCTGTTTTTAACGATTTTAAAGTGAGAGAAAAATTCTGTCCATTCCAAATATCAATTCTTCTGCCCTTTGTATTAATAAGAACCCCAAATTTTAGCTGACTACCTTGCTGTCCAGCACACAAACTACATTTCCTTTGAAATGGTTGTGACCTTCTGAGTAAATTTTGACCAATGAAAACTCAGTGTTATCTGCAACTTTCAGGAAGTATCCTCAAAAGAAATGAGGCTTCCATTCTGATTCTTTTTCGTTATTCCTGGGATGTAGACATGATGACCAGAGCATAAGCAGCTGTCTTGTGAAATGAGGCAGCACAGTAAGGATGGTAAAGTAACAGGAAGCTGCAAAACAGCTCTGGGCTGCCTAAATCTAGTACTCAATGAAAATAAATGTTGACCTTGTTTGTACTTTTTTGTTTGTGGTGTTATTGTTTTTGCTGCATGTTGCTGAACTTACCTACCGCAGAAGATTTCACTATCAAGGGCACACACACACACACACACACACACACACACTTTCACATTTGTGTAACTCTGTTGTCATTGATTTGCATTGAAGCTGCTCAGTAACCTTCACAGTTGTGACAGTGATTAAAGTTTACCAAACACCTCTGGCGATGTGAACTGTCACAGATTGACACCAGTGACTGATGTATTTCTAGACTTTGCCTTCTGGGAAAGAGGAAAGCTGCCCTTGAGTCTTCCTCCAAACATAGTATTTTCTAAGTTGTTGAAATCTGTGTTTGGAAAAATAAATCATACGTGGGAACAAAACTTTTGAAGAAAATAATAATGTTTTTAATTAAATAAAATATAGTCTAGGCACGTTGAAGTCTACAATAATATAAACATGTTTATGATAAATACTATTTTATTTAAAAGCACTGCAGCTTAGGCTGCTCGTTAAAATGATGTGCAGTAAGTAGTGTAGGGTGGATTGAATCCCAAATTTTCCCTTCTCCTTGTGGTCTGGTACCTTTTTTTATCCCATGGGCTTGCTCTTTAGCACAGACTTGACTGCAATTAATTAACTGAAATCTTGCTGAATTCCATTCATGGAAGCTAGAGCCAAAGGCTCCCTCCTTGCCTGTGGGTGCTAGGGGCATTGTGCTGATATTTTGATTCGAGGTCATGTTTATTCCTCTATTCATGCTGTTCCCAATGTGGCTGCTAAATGTACACCTATATTAAGAATTCCCGCTGTTAGCATAGGTATACCAAATGGAGTCCAAATCATGCATAAATGCTCTACAGGGAAATTGGGCAAAGTCTGTGAAACTGTTCTTTTTTTTTTTAAGTCTTAGGAATGTTTTAAGAACATCTTTAGTAAAGCAACTAAATTACATTTCTATTTAAATCTTGTTTTAAACAATAGTTCATCCGAGGCAAGAGGAATATGTAAAGATTTTTGTGACTTTAAGAAGATCTTTAAGAAAATAATCGAAAAAACACTTTACACCAGAAGCAATTCTAGCTAATTGTTTTTAAAACCCACGTGTTAAAAGTAGCCTCTACAAGATTTTCATTGCAGAAAAGATTTACAATTCATCAATGTGCAAAACTTACTAATAAATGTTTTGCTTCCATGTGTACATAATACCAGACTGTCCTTTTCTTATTTTAAAGATGTTATTTACTTATTCATGAGAAACACAGAGAGAGGCAGAGACATAGACAGATGGGGGACTCGATCCCAGGACCCTGGGATCATGAACTGAGCCAAAGGCAGATGCTCAACACTGAGCCACCCAGGTGCCCCCCACACTGTCCTTATATACATTCATCTACACAAATGGGCCATATAATAGAGAAAGGGAGATTTGTTTGTAATTTCATTTTAGCTAATTCTGATGTGGGACTAGGGAGCATAATTCAAAGAAACTGACTTATCTTGTCACAAATACAGGGACGTCTTATGTCATCATATATGTGTGTGTGTGTGTGTATGTATATATGTTATTCAATTATTCTCATTCTTTTAACTTGTCTACTATAATATATCTAGATAAATGTGGATATGTCATAAGTCTGCAGCTCAATGGATTTTCACAAACTCAGAATACCCAGGTAACTAGGACTTAAGTTAAGTAAGAAAATTTCCAACTTCCCGATGCCTACTCTTGTTTTCTTCCAGTCCCAGCTCATCACAAGGATAAGCACTATCCTAGTGTCTAATAACATAGATGAGTTTTGTTTTGGAGTATTTTTTTATTTGGATTTTTCTCAGTTTTGAAAAGTGAGGAGTAAAATAATTTTCATTCCAGCAAAGAACGTACAAGAATTTTTAAGAGTTCAGCTTAGCAAATGTTTATACATATTATATACTCATGTCACCATTCTTCAGGTCAAGATTCAGATTCCCGTCCTGCCCCTTTCCTGTCCATACTCATCTCCTCCCCAGAGATAACCACCACTCTTACTCTTAATTATTTATACAGTGAGCATTTATTGTGCTAACTGCTGTGCTACCTGCTAGAAATGAACAACATGTCCCTGCCTCCAAGAAAATTACTGTAGAGAACCTAGACCTATAAGCAGGAAATTTCAATATTTTGAGTTAAGGGCTTTGAATCTGGGTAAGACGAGAGTTCCCTGGGAACTCCTAGAAAGAGCTGCTAAATCCAGCTTAGACACTCGGTAAGGCATCCCAGTGGAAGAGTCTACCTAAGCCAGATGTAAAAGCTGGGGGGAATTAGCCAGGTAGAAGAACTACAGACGAAGCTCTTCTACTGAATCCTAGAGGCCAGAAATCAAATGGCCTGAAAAACTCAACAGGACTGGATCTTAAAATGTAAGGTGTAGAGGCAGAAAATTAACTGCAATGATAGTCAGAGACCAGGCCACATAAGAAATTTGGGCTTTGTCCCGAGTTTGGGGCAGATTGGAATTGCAGGAAGTCCACTGGCTGTGATTTAGAGACTGAACTAAGAAGAATAAGAATGGACTTAGGGGATTCATTCTTGAAGAAAGGAGATTGTCTCAGTATTCAAAGTGATAGTAGAACAAGAAACAGGAATAATGGGAACTCTGCCTACCGTTATAGCCCACATTGACCAAGCCATTAACCTCAGGCACAGCCTCAGGCTTTCATAACCTACCATTTGTGGATCTTCAGCACAACAGCAGGGGCAGATATTACCAAGTCCATTTTATCGAGGACAAAACTGAGGCCCATAGCTGAGCACCATGCCTAAAATCACATTGGAGCCAAGATTCAAACTCCCAAAGTCTAACTGTAGGACTCGCCTTCTTTAGTCCTCTGGGTAGAGCTTCTCTGTTAACACCATTGATTGTGCATTGGCCAGGGTCTTCAGTTTACCTGCACTGTGAGCTGGGAGGACTTTTCTTAGCCCATCGACTCTCATCTCCACTCCCACATGTACAAAATGTTCTTTCCTGTGATCTAAGGTGTTACCATAATAAAACTCTCTGACGATTTTTGATTATTCAGTTTACTAATTAGCTTGGTGACCTAAGCGTATCATTAAAGATTTCTCATCTTCTTTACAACAAACAAGTACAACAAAATAAACCTTGTCCTTATCCTGTGTTGTTCTGCTTGCCATCTGAACCCAGGACTCCGGATCCTCCGAAATTCTGAAGTAATCTATGGCTACACTCATTTTTCTCACTCCAAACCCCAGTATAAGTCAAACTCCACCTGAAATTCTTGCTTTTCCCTGTGCTGCCCTGTTTTCTCTCACACTTGTTTTTCCCATCTTGAAGGCTCTCTTCCTCTCTGTTGAAATCCAAGGCACTGTTCAGGGCCCAGCTCTGGGAAGCAAGCCTCTTGTTAAACCCCTCACACCTGTCCTGTAGACTTCATTTAGGCTCCCTCCTCTACTAAACCACTGTATTTCCATAGTACAGTGCTTTGTTTATACCTTTATAGCACTCAGTGAGAATTCTGTTTGGTGCCCCTTCTAGGAAATTAGGAAGGACTGCTTGCCTGCTAAAGTGATCTCACCATCTGGCTCCTATTGCCTTAAGTTTTACAATTAAAACCAGAAGCAGATTTGCCATGAAGCTAACAAAGTTTCAGCTTCAGTGCCCCTCACTGAACAGGCCCCTGTGAGTTGAGGAATGTTCTAGTGGAGAATGGAGACAGGTTGCTATCAGGAAGCATGTATATGTAATCACATTTGCGAATTTTCTAAAGAGATCTAAAAATTGGCATTCGTTTCTTATTCTAAAAGCCGTGATCACTTTCATACCTGCTTTTGCATGTGTAATTTTATACTCTTTTCCATAGAGAGCACTACAAGTTATACAAACTTCAGGCTTCCCAAAATCTGGATCCATCCCTAATTATCACATTATTCCACTGACTTAAGTCAGAGTAATGCCTTGCCTGGTTTCATATGCCAACATATTCCATTTTTATTGCTGGGGTTGCTAGCCATCTTTCAGATAAACACCAGGCCTGATTAGAAATCAGTCCTATTTCCAGCCAAAGCTTGAAAGCAGTAACTCAGCCTATCTGCAAAGGTCAGCGATGTTCAGATCCTTTTCTGATCTTGTAGTCAGGTTCTAGGAACCTTGTACCTTTTCTCTTGTTTGTTGTCCTTGCCTGGCCTATTCTGATGCCTAAGTCACTTTCTTGTTTCCCTGAGTCCTTGCCTGGGAGATTTATTAGGGAATATAATCCCAGAGCTGTAGAAAAGGTCATACTGTTTAAGAAGAGCTTTGTCTCAAGCCTCTAGAAAGACTAGACACTGGATTATTTTAACACACGGGATAACAGCAAAACAATGACAATGGCAACAAAAAGGCGGTATTGCAAGAATGAGGAGTAGCTTGTGTGGAATCAACGAGGTGGAAATGAAGGGCAAGAAGGGAGCTGACTTGCTAAGAGATGGGTAGAAGTGATGAGGTAGGAAATGGTTTGTCAGAAAAGGCACTGGGACACCAGAGGGCCTTGGTAGCTAAGAATGAGAATGACCCTTTATCACGACTTGGCTTGACAGCCTCGGAGAATATTTCTGATTTTTCTTCCATAAGTAAACCCCTGGATATGCTTTGAGATATTGAGACATATTTAAAAATTAGCATCTGTTTATAGACCATGGAGATATATAGGATTCAAAGTATATTGATAGTATGTGAACAAAATTATCTGTAAATTTCTTTCTTTTGGTTAAAGTTACAGACAATTTATTGCTTTTTTTTTCTCCCTCTGCCAGTTGTTCTGCATGAAGCACTTTAGTTATTTTTTCATTTGTGGAAACCAAAACTATTGCTGTTAAAAAATGTTTGGAGAAAAGGATATAAAACTAGACACAAAAAATGGACTCAAAGACCATACACCAATTTATTTATGATGATTATCTTTAGGTGGCTGAAATATGTGGGTTTTAAAAACATTCCATTATCATTATTATTTTACCTTGTGTCATTTGATTTATCCATGTTTTCATATTTTGGTATGTATTATTTTTGAATTAGGATGAATAACAGGATAAAAGGAAAATATGGTAAGAAATACTCTGAAATATTAAGAATCCTTAAGTGCTACTATGTGAGAAGATTTCCTTGTTTTCACATTTTCTTTTCAACAATTTCTATAATGGAAACTGTGAGCATTTCAATTTTATCTAAAATAAACAACATATTAATATCTATTGTATATACTATTTTTGTGTATAACTATTTCTAGAACAACCATCTTTTCAGAAAGCTATATTACTTTGTTATCATATATTCTAAATAAATAACTTGCATATTTCCTATTACGCATATCTCCTTGACATTATCTATTTTGAATGTCGCATAATTTTTTTGAAGTATTGGATGAATTCGTTGCAGAATGTAGTAAGCATAAAGTTAACATGAGCTAAGAATTAAATAGTTATGAATTTCTTCTGCAATGGTATCTCAAACCTCTTTCATTTTAATAGTGGCAATGTGGAAATAAATGAAAATATTCACAAGACTGATTCCATCGGTAACCGCTCTAACAAGTGATTAAGTAGAAAACCATAGTCTGTAGTTACTAAAGGATAGTTTGATTGTCTTCAGAATAGTTATTCATCTTGGTTGGCTACTCTAGTAGAATTTTATTTAAGACTTTAAGACTTGCATTAGAAGGCAGATGGGACTTAGTCTTGCTTTAAATTCTTGTTAACATAGTACACAAAGAAAGGACAACTAGTCAAAGAACCAAAATGTACACATCCTAATCCTGAAAGTGCTATCACTTCAAAGTGAACTACAGCACTCTATGGAGAAAGGCTTGCTTGTTGTTTAAGTCCATCCATTCATTTCAACAGGATTAAAATAAATGATGCCCTTACCTTACATAGCATTGAAATTCCTGGTGATAAATGGAAAGGGTGAACTTCAAAAGTGCAATGTGCACGATTTAAGATTTGATGGAGGGATTTACTTCTCAAATTGTCATTGCCATTGATTGGATTTACTAATCAATGAGCAAGAATTGACTGAAATGAGAAGCTGTGCCTAAAACTGGTAAATCTATGTTTCATATTTTACTTTTGCCTTTGGAAAGACAGGGCAATTTTGATCAGTGGTGGAGATGACATTATGTATGAACCTCCAAAACTTGTATCTTGGATCCTTACCCAAAACCACCTCAAAGGACATCTGAATTTTTTGGAAATCTATTTATTTGGAAATATTTTTCTAAAATAATGCTTTATAGTTCTAGATTTTAAAAATGCCTTGATTCTTCTAGCCTTGTGCCTTCATCTTTCTTTTTCTACATTTTTATAGCCTTTGACAAAGCTTTCTGCCCTTGTTTATTGTCGGAGCTATTTTTTCAATGATTAGTATGATTTTGAGGTCATCAATCTTAATTATTCAAATTTTATATTATACAAAAATGTGTGATCAGTTAGATGAATTTATCAACACTACCTTACATAGTTTTGCAAGTTTAGTGGTGAGTTGGCAATGATTTTACACTTTTCCAATAATTATTTTAAGCGAATTCACTTCCTTTTAGAAAATACATATATGACTACCAATCATATTACTCTGAGGTTGCATTGACCATAACTTATGGCAGCCATGCTAGCAAGAACCAATCTTGAAAAAAAAATTTCACTTTACCAAGTTTCTGTTTGGTGTGGTGAAAATGGTTTGGAAATAGAGTTGTGTTGGTTGCACAACGTTATGAATGTAATTAATGCCAGGGCTTTGGGCACTTAATAATGGCTAAAGTGACATATATTATGCTATATATTTTTAGTACAATAAAACTTTAAAAAATACAAGAAAAAAGTTAAGCTCTGTGTTTTGTCATCAAAATAACATTTAGAAACATTAGGCTTGAGACCAAAGACCACCGCTATATCACGACTGGCTGGTATTGATGATTCAAGGTCTTCATTGGAAATTTTAGAAAAGAAATAGTTTGTAAGTTGCTCGTCATTGAGAACGTTTTCCCCAGTTCAACATGGTTGAATGTGAACTTGACTTTTGGAAGTCCTCTGAGTTACTGGCGTTTTTAATTGTTAATGTTTTGAAATTTTCCATCTGATTTAATCAACAGGGGCTTTTAGGAGTCTCCCTCTCCAATATGGAGGTTGAGGTGGTTGGCAACTTGATCCTTTTATTGCTGTTGGCCACCCTCCCCCTCACAAGAATCCCCAACTCTCCACAGCAGCCAAGTGCTGCTGAGAGGCATGTGGGGAGCTCAGGAGTGTGACTCCCACATCCTCTTAAAATTCTGTCTTTCTGTTTGGGCCAGTCATCCCAGTCCTCAAAACCATCCCTGAGAAATGGGAAGGGGAAAGATCAGGGTGAGAGAAGTGGGATATTTCAAGATTTTGCCAAAAACAGCAAGACCGGAAAATCCTTGGCAAAACAGAAGAACTGGCTACTTTAACACCTTTCTCATTCCTGAGATCCCCTGTTAACTGCGGTGCTACTGTCCCCAAAGGTTCTGTTTTTGCAGGTGGAAAAGCAGTTGGAGCAGCAGCACCTTCTCTCCAACTCAAACATTCTTTTCCAGGCCCTCTGTGGAGCAGCTTGCTCCGGTGAGCACAGTGTTCAGCTATCAAATCCCAGAAGGCCCATTAGACCTTAACCAAATGACAGCCTGTAAAGTTCCTTGGAGTGAAGAATTAGGTTGAGCTGTTAACCTTCCCCATGCAAAGGACAACAAAGAAATTCTAGTAAGAGGTAAAAGGACAGAAACTCAATTTACTGTTTTACTATTAAATTCTCATCCCTCGCTCATGGAAAAAAAAATGTGTTTGCTTTCACAGCCATTTTCCTTTGGCAATAGGTAAAGGAGTCTACCTGCTGCAGCAGCCTCTGCTTCTCTACCACTTATGATCCCATTCCTGCTTGCTGCCTACTGCACTCAAGCACCTTATATAAAGTGATACTGCTTAAGCTGGAGTGCTAAAATCTGCCTGCCCTAAAGGGGATATGAAAATGTGGGAATATTAGCCCTTAAACAGTAGGCTAGAATTTCTTTCATCCATCTATCCCTAAGGCAAACTGGGTTTTAAAGCCAAAATCACAGGTTGCCTTTTGCTTTGTAAATCAGCAGTTGGATGTGTAATTGGGATTTTTTTTTTAAATGTCAAAATGACTCTTGGGTGTTGATCTGGCAAGTGGAAATAACATAGAAAGGCTGTATAAGTAGTTTTAGAATGGCAGTTAAAATCTCATAATCTGACTTTAACAATTGATTTTGCTCCAAATTTCCATATTGGTATTATTCAGCTTTTGGCTGAGGATCTGGAAATGGAACTTTTCCCAGTGAAACTTGGACTAAACCTAATATTGGACTTATCGTGTTCATAGTTTGGGTAGGTAAAT
This sequence comes from Nyctereutes procyonoides, assembly GCF_905146905.1. Lineage (NCBI taxonomy): Eukaryota > Metazoa > Chordata > Mammalia > Carnivora > Canidae > Nyctereutes > Nyctereutes procyonoides. Next base: position 66,993 of record NW_026575008.1, read on the forward strand.
TTTATACATCTAATTTGCAGACCAGCTTATAGAAACAGGAGATGAAAAGACCATTTCATTTATTCCCCTGGTGGGGTGGAACATTTTCTTCCAATATGTTTTCCAATTTACTTTTGAAATTTATGGAGCTTAAGAAAAGTACCATTCCATTATCTAATAGTTCTTGCTAATAGGCAGTTTCCTTAAATACCCAGCCTAAATTTTCCATTGCTCATCTGACTTCAAATCTTCCCCATTTTCCAATCTTATGGACTTTATAACTTAATGTTTGCTAAATCCTTAGTTAATAGCCATTCTCAAGATTGTGATTTAAAGAAAAAAGTATATTAAGTGATTTTGCTCCCTTCAAAATTCTATAAACTACTGATGGAATATGCTAAACATTTATGCCCAACTTCTAAAAGAGTGAAAACTATTCACAAACGATTGCTCTGGGTAGCAAGAGATGAACCCATTTCATCTGCCTTGCAAAGAGAATTGTTTTTGTTTAGTTTGATGCTATCAAACTATCTTAAAGAATAAAATGTGAATTGATCATGTTCGTGGTTGTTTTCTGAGGGGGAGCCAATGGTCCATATGGAAGGACGTAATACATTTACCAGAACTGTAAAGCAGCCATTTCTTTCAATCACTAGTAACCTGTGGGGTGTTTTAATCATTGACCTTAACCAGCAAAAGGCTGCATCTCTCATTACCAGTTCACTGATTTATTTGGACCTCTTAGTCCACTCACATTTCAACTTTTATATTAGATATTGAAAATCTGTCTCTACTAGACTTGTCGATTTGGCTGCTGTATGGATAATAATTGTTGTGTTTTCTGCATCTTCCTCTTCATAATTAATTTCAGCTCTTCAGTAATAATAGCTAAAATATACTGAATACTTACTACGTGCCAAGTGTTATTTGAAGTACTGTGTTTATTTATGTAGTCTTGATAGAAATTTCATTTGTTAGGTGTGTTTATTATTCCCATTTCATAGGTGAAGGAAATGAGATACTGCTTAGTTCATTTGCCTAAGGTTTCAGCACTACGATGAGGCAAAACCAGAATTAGTTTCCATGTAGTTCATCTCCAGAGCCTATGCTTTTAACCACAGCTCTACGATGGTCAAAATGTGAATACTTTTCCAGTTAAACAATACTTCACAACAGCATTTATGGAGTATTAAATCTGAATTTGATTAAGCTTTTAGATGCAATTTCCAATTACAGGAAATATGATGGAGGAAAATGTTAAGGAACCCATGGTGATGCTGTCAGTGAAATCGAGACTATGGGAGATCAGGGAATACAAGGAATCTCTTTCTTTCTTTCTTTCTTTCTTTCTTTCTTTCTTTCTTTCTTTCTTTCTTTCTTTCTTTCTTTCTTTCTTTCTTTCTTTCTTTCTTTCTTTCTTCTTTCTTTTCTTCCTTTTTCTTTCTTTTTTAAAATTTTATTTATTTATTTATGAGAGACACAGAGTGAGAGGCAGAGACACAGGCAGAGGGAGAAGCCCTGCGGGGAGCCCCCTGCAGGACTTGATCCCAGGATCCCAGGGGTCATGACCTGAGCTGAAGGCAGATGCTCAACCACTGAGCCACCCAGAGGTGCCCCCCAGGAATCTACTATCTTCAACAAATAAAATTGCAAGGAAGAGAGTGTATGCATGTTAAAGGAGTGGAAATCTGTAGATGAAAAAACACAAGAACCTGGGCTCCCATGTTCAGTGCAGCATTGTTCACAGTAGCCAAGAGGTAGAAACTCCCTAATGTTCATCACCAGCTGAGTGGATAGAGAAAATGTAATATATACATACAATTGAATATGATTCGGCTCTATTAAAGATGGCAAGACAGTTTTCCATTTGTGACGACATAGGTGAACGTGGAGGACAAGCAGGATGCTGAGTGAAACAAGCCAGGCACAGAAGCACAGATACGATACGGTACAATACTACATATATGAGGAATCTAACGTAGTTAAACTCATAGAAGTAGAGAGGAGATCGGTGGTTTCCAGAGCTGGGAGGAGGAGAAACAAGATGGTATTAATCAAAGGATACAAAGTTCCAGTTATACAAGATGAGTAAGTGGTAGATATCTGTATGGCATAGAGCCTGCAATTAACAGCGCTGTGTTATGTACTTGAAATCTTCTAAGAGAGTAGATCTGATGTTAAATATTCTTATCACAAAAAACAAAATAAATAAATGGGGCAGGAGGAAACTTCTGGATGTGATAGATATGTTCGCAGCCTCAGCTTGTGGCGGTTTCATAGATGTCTACTTACCTCCAAGCTCATAAAGTTATATACTTTAAATACTTACAGCTTTTTGTATGTCAATCATACCTCAATGAAGTGGCTTTTAAAATAGTAGGAGATTTAGTAAATTTAAGCCACCGGTAACAATTAGTATTAATATCCTTTAAAAAGATAGAGACTTAAACATATGTCAACCAGTAGCTATCTAAGGATTTTTATTTGGATCTTTATCAAGGAAAAACAAATCATAAAGACATTAATGAGACAAAAAATTTTGATCTGGAGATTTGATGACATTAACAAATCATAAACTTTTTGAAATGTAATTATAATATGGCTAAATTTAAAAAAGAAATCTTTATTATATATATATTTGAAATGAACATTTCAAGTATTTATGTTGTATTCATAGATGTAATCATTTCAAATATATAGAAGTAAAAGCAAAGAAGATATGATGAGATTGGCCATAGATTGAAAACAGTTGACATTATGTGATAGGGATGTGCAGATTTATTCTTTTTGGTTTCTTTTGTATATTTGAAATGTTTAAAAAATTAAAAGTAAGAAAAAAAAACAACAGCAAGTGGATAATTAATGACAATCTCTTCAGTCATTTGCAAAACTGTGTGATTTATAACCACATATGAAATTAATTACTACCTAAGAGTGAGCTAAAAGTTTTCCAATGCTTATGGTTTTATGTTATGAGCTGTCATTCTCCTATTTGAATGAGCTTATGTTTTCATTCATGAAGAACCCTGCAAGCATCATTGTGACTTTAAGGGACGATAGTGGGAAAATTTATTTTCAAAAGGAGCTGACAGCAAATAAAAAGATTGCCGAAATCCTTCAGAATAGAATATGATCAGATTTACTCTAAGTGGTACTCATTTACCAAAAGTGATTAAATTATAGTCAGGATGTACCCTGAAGTACCCACTTCAGTAGACAGCCGGGAATATATTTAGGAAATATAGAACACTGCGGTACCTCTGTGTTTTCCCTCTCAAACTACTCTTAGGTTTTCATGATAGTAGAATACGCTACCTGCGTTTTCATTGCGTATTTCATTGGGGCTTAGAACATGGAACTTTTTGCAAAGAAAGATCATATTTTTCTTAAGAAAAATCGATTTGCCTTTGTTAAAGAAAAGGCACTATGTGTGCCCTGTTGATTTTTTTTCTGTAGATATTAGAAGATAGACGTCCTCAAAAAGTTAATCTCTGACTTTTTTAAAAAAAAAAGTAGTGTAATCATAAAAGTTAGAAAATGCCACATACGGGAATAACTTGAGCCACAACAGAAGTGCTAACTTTTGTCGGCAATGCCTGGCTGACTTCCTTCAAGCAAGCATAACTATATGCTCTGGGAAAACCATGCCCTACTGGTTATTAGATGTATTTTCCTTCAGGAATGGCAGAAATAACTGCTCTTAAAATTAACTATCAAAGTAAGAATTCCAAAATATATATTCTGTCAAAAATCATATTTTGGCTTTTAATACCCAGAAGGAAATCCTTATGAATTTATGGGGCAGAGCCATAAATATACATAACATCTGCAGTGTACTATGCTTATGAGAACTACTTCCTCTGCTAGATTAAGGTTACATTTATTGTATTTGAGTATAATTAAGCTGAATCCTCCAAAAGCTCATTTTACCACAGTTTCAGTTCTCCACCATAAATTACCAGCCCTTGTAACAGAACAGACAACTTGAGAGGTGTGCAACTCCTGGTGCCTCTGTTTATCTCTGTTCTCTGTAACAGAAATGTCAAGTTTACATTTTCATTCAATAGCCGGCAGGTGAAGAGGAATCAGATTGTGACTAAAGAATGTGTCTGATAAAATGCCTGTTCCATTTTTGTATTTGCCCAGCCTTGCTGCCGCCAATAATGGTGGGGCGAGTGGCCAGTTATTTCAACAGGTTTTGTGCATTAGTATGTGATATGTTGGTTTTTTTTTTTTTCAATAACATGGCAAAATGTTGGTGAAGTCCTTTTCCCGGAAAATGCTAAAGATACCTAAATATCTATAATATTTTAATTTAAATATTCCACTTATTTTTTACATGTTCGTGGATAAATGAAAACAGAAGTCTTTGGCCCAAAGTACCTGATTTCTAGGAAATTCAATGTTGGCTGATTGTATTTGGTGTGTAGATGACTTTTTTAGCTTGATTTTTAAAGCAAATATTTTATTTACAATGTTCTGAGTATTGTTGTATGTGGTTTATTTACCTTAGAAAGGTAAGGTCAGGGGCTCCTGGGTGGCTCAGTGGTTGAGCATCTGCCTTTGGCTCAGGTTGTGACCCTGGGGTCCTGGGATTGAGTCCCGCATCGGGCTCCCTGCATGGAGCCTGCTTCTCCCTCTGCCTGTGTCTCTGCCTCCTCTCTGTGTCTCATGTCTCTCATGAATAAATAAGTAAAATCTTAAAAAAAAGAAAGTTCAGTTATTACGAGCTTTTGTTATTCTCTTTGGACACAAAGATACTTTTCTACTACTTGTTACTCATTTTTCTTTCTCTCAAGAAAAGGATGGTTTAAAGTTAAAAATAATTATTTGTTAATTTGTATTATGACAATTATGATTCCCAACAAAGTAATCTTCTATTATTTATACGTATCTGTGAATGAACAGTTAGTGGTTACATTACATGATTAAAATGTTTATGATGTTTTGATTTATCCCTCAGTGTTCCCTGTAAAGTTATAAAAGATGAAAGGATGAAATGATTGGATGAAGATTTCTTTCTTACCTTACAGTAGTTTCTAAATGAGACTGTATTATGAGCCGAGTGATGAGACATGCTATCACTGCCTGTATCATTTTACACAAAGTTCTGATTTTATGTCCCTGTCATGAACACTAAAAGCTGGAAAAAAACAATGATTTGTCACTTTCTAGTTTTTCTTAACTTTTCAAGTTCCCCTTGAAAAGCAGGTTCCACTTGAAATGCTGCTGCGCATTCCAAACACTTTGCTTCACAATCAACCATTTGCTTATCCCAGAGTGATCATTATTTCCTTCCTAGTTTACAACTTTTCTAGCTGTGTAACTATTATTAGTACCCATTTTCAGTCTAAAATAGTCTGGTTTAGAAGACAAATCTTACAGTCAATCGAGTCCACCCCCGTGTACATAACTAGTTCAAAAATTCTAGTTGACTTTAGGGTCCTTTATGAAATGAATCTTATGCCATTACAATCTGAGTTGTGTTTTGTGATGGGGTTCAGGATATGCTCCCCCAAAATATGGCAACTTGGCCCACTGATTATTTTAAACTGAAGAAGTTTGAGAAAACGAGCAGAAGCAGGAAGGTCACTGTGGGACCTTTCTCCCACCTTTTCCCGAAATAGGTTAGAAAAACCATCATCTGAGAAATGCCCTCCCTACTCCAGGAGGAAAGGATGCTGAAGGACAGTCCTAATAAACTTTACTTGCTAAGTCTCCACCAGTTTACTGTACTTACTTCATATTCCTGGATCTATTATATTTCTCCATGACTGTCCACCCTTCATCAAACCCAGCGTAAAAATACTCTCATTCATTTCATGGGGTCTTCATTTCCTTATGAAGGCTCTGTGTCACATAAAAATTATATTAAACATATCTGTGTGCTTTTCCTCTGTCAGTTTGTCTTGTCAGTTCAATTTTCAGACCAGCAAGGAGCCCTATGAGGTTGAGGAACATTTATGTTGCCTTTTTATGAATATCAAGGATAAAACAAGAAATGCTTAAAATTGAAAGGGCTTTAAATAAAGCATGATGACTTAAAAAAAGATTAGAAAATATAAACGCGAAATTAATACATTAAACATTCATATTTTATTAATTTTGGAGAAAAAGTAGAATATAATGAATTGTAAAAAATATATTTGATCAATAATGCATTGATACATAAGTATATGGACAGGAGTTTCTCAAAAAGGAAAGTACATTAGACTGACAAAAATTTCAAGTAAATATTTGCTCTGAGGCAGTCTGTTCAGCAATGCCATCTATGCAAAATACTAAAAGTAGATAGAATTCAAAGTATTGCAATGTATTTATTATGTAAATTATATTGGAAAGTTAACATTATGCATATATATATTTTTAAATGGGTCAAGTACAACACCTTAATTGATCAATGGGGAAATCAGCTTATGACATTTAGATTCACCTGTGACCTCCTGTAAAATAGGAATTGTTTCCTGTGCACTTTTGAAGGACATTGGACTGGCATCAATTATCTGGGGAAATGGAAAAGCCTGAACTGACACTTTAAAGGATACAGAGCCTTTTAGGCACCTCTAAAGTGTGTTTTAGTAAACCATGCAGACGGATGCAGGAGTATCCTGAATGTAACTTACAGCATGAAATATGGATAATAATTAAGTAAAATGTTATTCTGAGATTTTTATTCCCAAATGGTTTATTGCTTTCATATTCTAAATTCCAGTGCCCTTGTAGGTCCAATTAAGATGCTTAATTGAAGAATATCAAGTAAGCAGACTGCCTTGGCACCCAGAGGGGATTGTGTCTCTTAACGATAGCTCTGAATTGGGCAGAAAGAATATTCACAAATGTTAGCAGAGGAGCTTGTATTTAATAATGTGACATGTATTTTCTAAGCATAAAGAAAATCAAGCTTGAGAATCAGGGTTCTGTGGTAACCTAGAGTGCCCTTGTTTTCTTTTTTTCACGTCTGATTGTTTTCTTTTTAATTGACATATAGTTGACACATATGTTACATTAGTTTCAGCTGTAGAACATAGTGATTAGACAAGTTTACATATTATATTACGTTCACTACAAGTGTAGCTACCATCTGTCACCATACGATGCTATTACAATATTTCCAGGTCTAATTTTAAACTATTCATTCCTTCACATTTTCTTCCACAATCCCTTCATTTTTAAGTGACAAAAATGAAGGCAGAGGTGGCCAAATTTTAATTCATCAACACTATTTTCTGGTTTTTGTCTATAACTTTTCTTTGAAAGGCAGGAGATGGCAAGCCGTTCTGTGACTGCCGGGCACCCCCTCTGAGGTGATCTATTAGAGTAGTCATTGCTTTAGTTTGACTGTAGCCACTAGACCGAGAATTGCATACACATACTTTTTTTTAATAAATTAATTTTTTATTGGTGTTCAATTTACCAACATACAGAATAACACCCAGTGCTTATCCCGTCAAGTGTCCCCCTCAGTGCCCGTCACCCATTCACCCCCACCCCCCGCCCTCCTCCCCCTCCACCACCCCTAGTTCGTTTCCCAGAGTTAGAAGTCTTTATGTTCTGTCTCCCTTTCTGATATCTCCCACACATTTCTTCTCCCTTCCCTTATATTCCCTTTCACTATTATTCATATTCCCAAATGAATGAGAACATACACTGTTTGTCCTTCTCCGACTGACTTACTTCCCTCAGCATAATACCCTCCAGTTCCATCCACGTTGAAGCAAATGGTGGGTATTTGTCGTTTCTAATGGCTGAGTAATATTCTATTGTATACATAGACCACATCTTCTTTATCCATTCATCTTTCGATGGACACCGAGGCTCCTTCCACAGTTTGGCTATTGTGGACATGGCTGCTAGAAACATCGGGGTGCAGGTGTCCCGGCGTTTCACTGCATCCGAATCTTTGGGGTAATTTAAATTTGGGGATTTACCCCACATACTTGATTTTGACGTGTGCATTAGCCCCCAAGTATATGGGTCCTCGTGTTGAACCAGCCATTGTCTCGATGTGCTTCAACTCTTTTATGTCGGGACTTTTTGTTTATTATTTTTCATGTCCTCTGTCGTATACATGTGGTGGCAGATGTTTTCTGTAGTGTGGATGAATCACACAAAACATGGTAGAAAGTGAATTACTTGTTCAGGATTTACATTTCTCTGATAAACTGTGTAACTATAATTGTGTTGTGTCTTTAACATTTCTCCGCTATGAATTATATTTACATCTTATTTGAGTATCGTTGCAAAAAACAGGAAGAAAGGGTAATCACTAATAGAGTATCATTCATCTTTTTAAAAGGAATTTAGAACTTTATCCATGACATATATATTTTTTCCTGTTATAAATTTTATGCATATAAATTATATATTCATATAAATACATATACATAAATATATTTATAAACACATATTATATAAATGTAAATATATGTAAATATATAACATATATTTATAAATATATATACTTATACATATATACATAAATGAGTAAGAGTAGAATGAAATAGAGGGTCCAAAGGCATTTTAGTAATATCTGTTAGACATATTTGCTTTTAGGTTTGTCCAACTATATGATGAGAAAGAAATGGAAACCAAAATTGGATATAGACATTTTCTACTTCTATCTAAAGATGATTACTTTATCAATAGTTTCTTTTTTGTAGATAATAAGTAATTGTGAATAATCGTAGCCCTGCCCCCACTGCCCTGCTCTCCTTGTTTGAAACCACCCTTCCTGTTTTTGAAAGTCATTCATTTTTTCATCCATTGGCATTTTAACCCAGTACTCAGACCATAAATACTAAAAACTGGAAAAATATATTAAAATTTTAAATTTTCATATACTAGTTTTCTCTGGAAGTAGTACCAGTAGGGGTATAGTTCCTCTCACTGCTACGTTAGTCACCCTGCAGAAACAATCTCTGCCACATATCCTGCATGTAAAATTAGTGTCCTAGCTCATGGGACATAAGGCAACACTAAAAGTGCATTTATATTGTTACAGGGATATATGTTGGTCAAATATCTCTGATTCTTGCTGGTTTCTAGACTCATTTGTCTTCTGATTTAGCACATTTTGGGAACCATATGCCTGCATTAAACAAATACTGCTCACATTCAAGTGTTTTATATTTGTCAAGAAGTTAAAATACATTGCATTAAATCACTCCTTATTCTATGTACCTCTTTAGGGACAAAAGCTAGAGAAAGAATTATCACACTTTTGAAGCCAGTTTTATACAAGTATTTTTGCTTAATTTATATGAGAAATGGAGCCATGGACTTCTCTTCTTCAAGTGACATCTGTGTGTTTTTAAAATATATAACAGAAGAAAGAAAAAGAATATACTTTTGCCACAGTTCAAACAGTTCCTACCATCCTAGCCTTATGCCTGTTTGACATAAGTTTGCATCTTTTATGTAATCTGCTTGAGAGAGCTGGGACAAGGTGCAGTTTTGCTTCCAACAGGTGTTATGATAGAGTTTTTCAAAATTGGATGTGTTCTAGAGAGAGAGAGAGAGAGAGAGAGAGAGAGAGATGAGTGTTCTTTGTAGGACTCAGCATTCAAAATTTGTTTCAGTCCTCAAAAGAAAAACCTTCCTTCAACCTCCTGACTTAAATTATTGGTATTTAGTTAATAACTGCTATTAGGTATTTACCAACACTACTGGGAACAAACTTGGTGAAATAGAATATTGAAAATTATGAAAAAGCAGAAAAAAATGAGTGCTAGGAACATAGTGTATAGCAAATAAGAATGTTTCACCCCAAAGGGATTGCTTAGTTTGTTTTTTAAGTGGTTTTGGTCCTGGAAAACTTGATCCGATATAAACAAGATGCCTCTATTTTCAGTCAGAGTAAAGAATGCTTATTAAACATGATCTTTATTCTGTATGAACTTGTGTGCTTAGCTTCCTTATTGCAGAGACAGCAGAATGTTACATCTTTCCATTTTAGCATAAGTTTTAGTCCACTGAAATATTTATTTGCCATCCGATAGGAATGGGAAAACCTTCCAGGTGCTACCTCAATCAAGAGGGCATTGCTACATATACGACCTTTGCCTCTCATCACTATATATTCCCAAAGATAAGACGAGCATAAGTATCTGGATTGAACAAATAGTGCTCATGTTGACATAGTCCTCTCCATCCTACATCCGGCAGGCAGTGATATTTGAACTGGCTTGCTCTTTGTGCAATACTCCTGTGCCAAGATTGCTGCTTTAGTGATCACACATATACAAAGTATGTAGGTGTGAATATGTGTAGTAGTGTGTGTGCGTATCGTGTTTGATGAGGAAATGCAGTTTACAGTATACTTCGATTGATATCCTATTGAGAATCAGTGTGTAATTATCTTTCAAAACTTAATGGCTATCTATATTAAATTTTATTTTTACCTCATTTTTTGAAAGGGCTTTTTATTATTATCTTCTTTACTTATATTGTTATTTAACTATAATTAACATACAGCATAATGATTTAACAATTCTATATGTTATTCAGTGCTGACCACAAGAAATGTACTCTTAATCCCCTTCACCTATTTCACTTATCTCCTTCCCTCTGTTCCCCTCTGGCAACCACCAGTTTGTTCTCTATATTTAAGCATTTGTTTTTTGTCTCTTTTCTCTGTTTATTTTCTTTCTTAGATTGTACATACGTGTGAAATTATATGGAATTTGTCTTTCTATGACTTATTTCACTTAGCATTATGCTCTCTACATCTATCCATGTTGTTGCAAGTGGCAAGATTTCATTCTTTTTTATGGCTAAGGAAAATTTCATTTTTATGTATATACTACTCTTCTTTATTGATTCATCTATCGATGGATACTTGGGTATGTTCCGTATCTTGGCTGTTGTAAATAGTGCTTCAATAAACATAGAAGTGCATATATCTTTTTTTTTTAATTAGTGTTTTCATTTTTTTGGGGGGTAGATACCCTGTAATGGATTACTGCATCATGTGATAATCCTATTTTTGATTTTTTGAGGAACTTCTTTTCTGTTTTCCACAGTGGCTGCATGAGTTTGGATTCCCATCAACAGTTTGAGAGAGTTCCTTTTTATCACATGCTCTCCAGTACGTGTTATTTCTTGTCTTTATGATTTTAGCTATTTTGACAGGTGTGAGGTAATATCTCATTGGTGTTAAGCATCTTTTGATGTGTCTGTTGGGCATCTGTATGTCTTATTTAGAAAAATGTTCATTCATGTCCTCTACCCATTTTTGAATTGGATCATTTATGGAGTTTTTCTGGTGTTGAGTTATATTAAGTTCTTTATTTTGGATATTGACCCCTTATTAGATATGCTATTTGCAAATATCTCCACTTATTCAGTATGCTACCTTTTTGTTTTGTTGAAGGTTTCCTTCACTGTGTAAAACTTTTTATTTAAGTATAGTTCTAATAGTTTAATTTTGCTTTTGTTTCCCTTCCCAGAGGAGGCATATCTAGAAAAATATTAGTATGGCTGATATCTGGTCATCACTACCAATGTCTCCTGCTAGGATTTTTATGGTTTCAGGCCTCACATTTAGGTCTTTAATTCATTTGAGTTTATTTTTGTGCATGGTGTAAGTAAGTGATCCAATTTCATTATTTTGAATGTAGCTGTCTAGTTTTCCCACAACCATTTGTTAGAGAGACTGTCTTTTACTCATGTATCTATGGCCTCCTTTGTTGCTGATTAATTGACCATAAAAGCACAGGTTTGTTTCTGGAGTCTCTGTTATATTCCATTGATCTATGTGTCTATTTTTGTGCAATTACCATATTGTTTTGATGACTATAACTTTGTAGTGTATCTTGAAATGTGGGCTTGTGATACCTCCAGCTTTGTTCTTCTTTCTCTAGTTTGTCTTGGTTATTCAGGGACTTTTGTGGTCCATACAGATTTTAGAATTATTTGTTCTAGTTCTGTGAAAAATGCTGTTGGCATTTTGATAATAATCACATTGAATTTGTAGTTTTCTGTGGGCATTATGGGTATTTAACAATATTAGCTCTCTCAATCCATGAAAATAGTACATCTTTCTATTTGTGTCACCTTCGATTTCTTTCAGATTTTTTTTAAATTTATTTATGATAGTCACAGAGAGAGAGAGAGAGAGAGAGAGAGGCAGAGACATAGGCAGAGGGAGAAGCAAGCTCCATGCACCCGGAGCCTGATGTGGGATTCGATCCCGGGTCTCCAGGATTGCGCCCTGGGCCAAAGGCAGGCGCCAAACCGCTGCACCACCCAGGGATCCCTCTTTCAGTGTTTTATAGTTTTCAGAGTACAGGTCTTTAACCTCCTTGGTTAAGTTATTCCTGGATATTTTGTTCTTTTTGGTGCAATTTTAAATGGAATCCTTTTCTTTCCTTAAAGATTTTATTTGCTCGACAGAGAGATAGCACAAGCAGGTGGGGCAGCAGGCAGAAGGAGAGGGAGAAGCAGGCTTCCCGCTGAGCAGGGAGCCCAATGTGGAAATTGATCCCAGGACTTTGGGATCATGACCTAAACCATAAGCAGACGGTTAACTGACTGAGCCACCCAAGCACCTCTGGAATTGTTTTCTTAATTTTCTCTTTCTGCTACCTCACTATTAGCATATAGAAATGAAACATATTTCTGCGTATTAATTTTGTACCTATGACTTTACTGAATTAACTTATGAGTCCTAGCAATTTTTGGTAGAGTCTTTTGGGTTTTCTACATAAAATATCATGTCATCTGCAAATAGTGAAAGTTTACCTCTTTCTTACTAATTTGGATACTTGTTATTTCTTTTTGTTGTCTGATTGCTATGGCTAGGACTTCTAATACTATGTTGAATAAAAGTGATGAGAGTTGGTATCTTTGTCTTATTTCTGATCTTAGAAGAAAAGCTGTCAGTTTTTCACCATTGAGTATGATGTTAGCTCTGGGTTTTTCATATATGGCAATTATGTTGAGGTATGTTCCCTCTAAACCTACTTTGTTGAGAGTTTTTATCGTGAATGGATATTTTACTTTGTCAAGTGCTTTATCTGCATCTATTGGGATCATTATATGGTTTTTATCCTTTCTCTTATTAAGATGATGTATCACATTGATTGATTTGGGAATATTAAACCACTCTTGCATCCCAAGAATAAATCCCACTTGATTGTGGTGAATGATTTAATGATTTTTAAATGTATTGTTGCATTTGATTTGCTAATATTTTATTGAGAATTTTTGCATCTATATGCATTAGAGAAAGTGTCTTTTAGTGGTTTCTTGTTGTTATTGTGTTATGTCTTTATCAGGATGATGCTGGGCTCATAGAATGGATTTGGAATATTTCTTTTTTCTTCTACTTTTTACAATATTGTGAGAAAAATAATTATTCATTCTTCTTCAAATGTTTGGTAACATTCACCTGTGAAGCCATCTTTTCCTGGACTTTTGTTTGTTGGGCAATTTTTGATTACTGATTTGATATCATTGATAGTAATTGGTCTATTAAAATATTCTATTTCTTCTTGATTTAGTTTTTGAAGGTTGAATGTTCCTAGGGACTTATAAATTTCTTCTAGGTTGTCCAATTTTTCATAATATTCTCTTAGAATTCTTCATATTTATGTAGTGTTGGTTGTTATTTCTTCTCCTTAATTTCTGATTTCTCTATTTTTCTTTCTGTCTCTGTCTCTCTTTCTTTATGAGTCTGTCTAAAGGTTTATCAATTTTGGTTATCATTTCAAAGAACCAGATCCTGGTTTCATTGATCTGTTCTATTGCCTTTTAGTCTCTATTTCATTTATTTATGCTCTAATCTTTATTATTTCCTTTCTTCTCCTGATTTGGGACTTTGTTTTCTCTTCTTTTTCTAGCTTCCCTATGTATAAGATAAATTATTGATTTGAGATTTTTCTCACTTCTTGAGGTAGACTTATATTGCTGTAATCTTCCTTCTCAGAAGAGATCTTGTTCCATCCCAAAGATTTTGGACTGTCTTGTTTTCATTGTCATTTGTCTCTGTATTTCTTTAAATTTCTTCCATGATCTTGGTTGACTCATACATTGATTAGTAGCATGTTATTTCAGCTCCATGTATTTATGTGCTTTTCAGATTTTTTTCTTGTAATTGCCTCCTTTGTTGTAGATTAATTGACCTTAAAAGCATGGATTTGTTTCTGGGGTTTTATTGTATCCCCTTGATCTATGTGTCTATTTTTGTGCAATTACATATTGTTTTGATGACTAGTTTTGTAGTATAGACTATAAAGACTGTTTTGTGGGCTATTATGTAATAGACTTGGTTTGTGGACTTTTATGTAATCTATTCAGGAGTATATTCCATGTGCACTTGAAAAAAATGTGTATTCCACTGTTTTTTGGATGGAATGTTCTGAATGTTTCTGTTAAATCCATCTGGTTCAATGTGTCATTCATAGCCACTCTTACCTTGCTGGCTTTCTGTCTGGATTATTTATCCATTGTTATAAGTGAGGTATTAAAGTCCCCTCAAATTATTATATAATTATCAATTTCTTCTTTTATGTTTGTTAGTAATTGCTATATTTGGGTTCTCCTATGTTGTGTACATAAATATTTACAGTCATGATATCTTCTTGTTGGATTGCTTCTTTTATCATTATGTAGTGTCCTTCTTTGTCTTTTGTTACAGTCTTTGTTTTAAAGTCAATTTTGACCAATATAAGTATTGTTACCCCAGCTTTCTTTTCACTTTCATCTGTATGATGACTGTTTTTCCTATTCCTTCACTTTCAATCTGCATGTATCTTTAGGTCTGAAGTAAGTCTTGTAGACAACATATAGATGATTCTTGCTTTTTTATCCATAAGTCACCCTATATCTTTTGATTGGAGCATTTGGTCCACTGACAGTCCAAGAAATTACTGATAAGTGTGCATGTATTGCCATTATGTTACTTGTCTTTTAAAAAAATATTTTATTTATTTATTCTTAAGAGACACACAGAGAGAGGCAGAGACACAGACAGAGGGAGAAGCAGGCTCACTGCAGGAAGCCCAATGTGGGACTTGATCCCAGGACCCTGGGATCACGCTCTGAATGAAAGGCAGATGCTCAACCACTGAGCCACCCAGCTGCCCCGTACTACTTTTCTTACAATTGTTTCTATATTTCTCCTCTGTTCCTTTCTTCTCTTTTTCTTTTCCTTTGTAGTTTGATGGCTTTTTTCTTTTTTCTTTTTTTTTGTGATATGCTTAACTTCCTTTCTCTTTATTTTTTGCATATCAGTTACAGGTTTTTGATTTGTGGTTATCATTAGGTTTATATATAACTTCCTATGCTTATAGCAGTCTACATTAAGTTGTTTGCTTAAGTTTGATCCCACTCTAAGAGCACATACATTTTACGAATATATGATATCATACTTTAGATCCTTTATTTTGTGAATCCTTCTATTGATTTTTTTTTTTTTTTACTGCTTTCGTGCTTTAACCTCCCTACTGGTTTTATAAGTGATTTATCTACTGCTTTATTGTATTTGTATAATACCTGTGAAAATGTTTCCTTTTCTAAATTTTTTGCTACTCATTATGTCCTTTCCCTTCCACTCAGAGTAGTCCTTTTAATGTTTCTTGTAAGGTTGGTTCAATGGTGATGATCTCCTTCTAACTTTTGATCATAATTTTATGATCTCCTCTAACTCTTTATCTCTGCTTCTATTTTGAATGATAGTCTTGCTGGGTAGAGTATTCTTGGTTGCACTTCTTTCAGAACTTTGAATATATCATGCCACTCTCTTCCAGCCTGCAAAGTTTCTGCTGAAGAATCTGCTGATAGCTATATGAGGGTTCCCTTGTATGTAACTGTTATCTTTTCTCTTTCTGCTTTTAAAATTCTCTATTTATCACTACTTTTTGCCATTTTAATTACTATTTATCTTGGTGTGAGTCTCTTTAGGTTGATTTTGTTGGAGGGCTGTCTGTCCTGGATCTGGATGTCTGTTTCCTTTCCAAAATTAGGGATGTTTTCAGCTATTATTTCTTCAAATATGTTTTCTGCCCCTTTTCATTTTCTTTTCCTTCTGTGATCACTGTATCATGAATGTATTAACACTCGATAATGTCATCAAGTTTCCTTAGCCTATTTTCATTTTGTATTACTCTTCTTTCTGTTTGCTGCACAGCTTGGTTGCTTTCTATTACTCTGTCTTCCAGCTTGCTGATCTGTTCTTCTGCTTCCTATTCTCTATACTTGTTTCCCTCTAGTGTAGTTTTAATTTCAGTTATTCGGCTTGATTGCCTCTTTTATATATTTTCTATTTCGTTTTGAAGGCCTCACTGAGATCCTTCACTCTAAGTATCTTTATAATCATTACTTTGAATTCTCTATCAGGTATATTGATTATCTCCATTTCATTAGCACTTTTGCTGTGATTTTGTTTTATTCTTTCAATTGGGACATATTTTTTCTGTCTCATTTGTCTATGTTTTTTTTTTTCTCTGTATTAGGAAAGTCAGCTCTATCTCCTGACCTTTAAAGTAGTGGTCTTATGAAGAGGAGGTTCTTAGTGCCTGTAGTACATTGCCTCTTGTTCACCAGAACCAGGGACTTCAAGGATGTCTCCTATATGTGTTTAATGTGTCCCATTGTTGTGTTGAGCCTCATTTGCCTTCAGTCCAGTCAGCTCTAATAGCCACTTTACTTCTTGTGGGCAGATTTTGATCCCTGTGCTGTTAAGTTGCCAGCCTATGGCTCCCTTCGGCTTGTAGTTGGGTCCATACAGATGCCTTCCCTCATCCCATTTGCTAGAATTGTGGTTGCACGGAACTGTAGGGTATTTTCCCTGTATTGCCCTCTGAGAGGCTTTTGTTGGTGGCTGTGGTGTGCAGTCAGACCAGATATCTGCTCCCAGTCTATATTTTGGAGTTGCAGTTACCCCAAATTACAGGGCTCTCCCTTTGTACTGCACCCTGTGAGGTTTCTGATGGTTAGTGGGGCTAGCAGTCAGATCAGATGTCTGCTCCCAGCCCACTGCTCCAACTGGAGTGGAAGTTCAATAGTCTGCCCCTCTCCTCAGCATGTGGGTCGCTTTGGAGTGGTGCTGGTCACTATTGGGGTGTTAGGAGAGCCACTTTGGAGGGAATCCTGCTGAGTGGGGCAAGTTAGATGGGGTAAGTCAACAGGAGAATGCACAGAGTGTGGGCATTAGCAAGCTAAATAGAGAGTTTTTGTTCTGGTTTCCAAAGAAGATTGCATACTACCTAGGCTGAGGGTGGAGGGAGAGAAATGACACCTGCTGGCTCTTTTTTTCTTGGAGGGGGTCTCCTAAAAATCCCTGCTCCTCCAGTGCATATTCTGAGATTAGTAAATAAATATTTCTGTATACTGCAGGCATTTTTCCAACTGTTCCTCCTATGTGGGGTTGTTTGTTATGCGGTCTCTGTAAGGGTGGGGACTCAGTTTCCTATTGCCCTCTGGCTTTCCCAGAACTAAGTCAGCTGTTTTTAAAGTACCCAAGCTAAGCTTCATTGGTTATAAAAACTGGTAAAGTTAAGCCTCACTGGTTTTCAGAGCCAAATGTTAGGGGGTCTTGTCTCCCAGTGAAGGTTCCCCATCCATGTCTAGGGTGCCTGGTGTGGGGTCTGTTCCTCTCCCTTTTCCATGCTTGTGGTGTTCCTCCCATTTGTGGTTAGTCTCCCTGGGAGTTTGGTTTCTGACCACGTCTCCACCCCTCATACCCATTTAGATGTGGCCTCCTGTCTAAGATTAACTGTGACATGTCTTCAGGAAGTTTTCTGCTTTAGTTGTACTAATATAGCAGTTATCTGGGTGATAGTATCTGTGGGACGTGGTGAGCTTAGGAAACTCCTACTCTGCTATCTTCCCAGGCTTCCCTTCCTATATCTAAATTGTACATTGTAAAATAGTTTTATGTTTGAATGAAAGTTAGGTGAAGAATAACATGTAAATTCCCATTTAGAGCAAATTCCCTGTAAAACTTGCATTTAGAAAAGCTGTGTTTTAATTTACATTAAGCATTCTTTTTAAAACTATGACTTAGTATCAGTAAATAAATTCCCACCACTTGAATTGAAATTCTAAATTCACTACTTTTGAACCAGAAAAAAAAAAGACAAGATACTAGATAGTGCTTATATAATGTACAAATCAATTACATGAATATTTATTTTTCTGTTCTTAGAAAGTGCTAAGTCTCTCTTTTTTAATTTTTTTATAAAAAAGAAGTGCTTATTATCTTTTATCCAGGTCATTGTGAGTAAAATAAACAGCCTGACCTTAATAACTTTAACTCTTGTATTAACTTTGTATGTGCTCAAGAATTATAGGCACAGCTGAGTAAATTGCAGGAAGAATAATTAGAAAAACAAGAGCAACAGGTGACAATTTGGTCAGGCTGCCAGAATCCAAGATTATTAATTTATTTATCTATCCTTTTCCATTTTACAGTTTTCCTCTTGATATTGGATACTGTGCTCATTCCCTATTGCTCATTTTAATGAATACTTAACCATATAAAATATTTGTTCATTTCAAGGGAATTCCCCTTGATTTCAAAAAAGAATGCAGAAGCCATTTCAGAGCTTAATTAGGGAGATTTGGAACCTCTATGCTTGTTCAATCGATTTTATCACAAGTAAAAGCATTTTAACTATTCCCTTTGTCTACACAATCATTTGCAACCCAGCAAAAATATTCCATTCCTTCCACAGTAAGCTTAACTAAGCAGGACAGTCAGTTGGAGTGAGGTCACACTGGAAAATGTTTTTAAAAGGGTTTTATAAACCCTTTAAAATTTTAAGTTAAGTTTTAATGAGCATTGCAGAAGAGTTAGATCCCCTGGGGGCAAATCAATTTTGAGTGTTACAGTGCCTGTTCCTTTCAGCCTGTGAAGTACCACCTTCACTGACTTTCACTGGTTATGTTGAGCCAGATATTCAGGATGAAAGAATGCAAATATACAGCCTGTGAATTTCTCTCTTACCAAAGGGTCACCAAATCCTTCAGCCATTTTATTTTTTCAAGTGGTAAGAGGGATGGAATGGCTGGAACAAAGTAGTTGGCTATTTCAGCACTGAGAGACGTGTGAGGTTTACGGTGGGCCATGGAGGGCTAGGGAACCTGCCCTGGGAAATGTTTAGCCATTTTTGTTGTTGTTTTGTTGTTGCTTTTCCCCTTTCCCTTGGGTCTAGATCAGCTCCTGGTATATAGTAAATTTAAAATTCAGTCTGGGACCCACTGTGGTTTAACATGACTACAAAAGGATGAAGGAAAGTTGCCTAATGATGAAGTTCAGCTGCAATGTTCACTTCCACTTTTTCTCTCAGATGTGCATTGTTTTCTGGATTTTTGGACTCTCAGAATTTTGGGCATAGAAGAGTCTCCCCTACATAGTTGCACAATTGCTTCTTCATATATTACCTCAAATAAACTGACACCATGCATCCTCCTAAAAGGGCATTATGCTCCAGAGTGTACTTCTCGGGAACTATTTACCCCATTCTGCTGTCTCCCTGCAGTAAGGAAATTCTATATTAAAGATTAACTGAGCATATGATTTCCTCTCTCTAGGCTGCAATGAAGTAAGACTACAGACTGCTGCTCAGTATTTTTGCAGCTTACCCCTCTGAAAGAAAAATTTTGAGGCTAGGTGAATACATGTTCTTCATCCCATCTGTGAATAAATATTTAGCCTTCTACTAATGCTAAATAATGTACTGTATTGCACCCTAGAATGTATTTCTAGAATGTATTTTATTACTACATTTACCTGTTATCTTCTCCAGTTGTTGTTTAAAGGTCATCTCCTCAGTGAGGCCTACACAACCATCCTATTTAAATTTGCAACATGTACCACAGCCCACTCTTTATTCTCCACCCTTGCTTTGTTGTTGTTTTTTTCCTCATGGGATTTTGTAGCACCTCACGCAGTGTATCTTTTTTTTCTTATTAGTTCTCTCTTTCCCCAGGGAAAAGCAATAATGCATGTTGCCACGGACAGGTAGTTTTGTCTCTGTTTTGTTCACTTACATATCCCGATTTTCTAGCACAGAGCCTGGAACAAAAGGAGTACCAAATGAATGTTATATTGTATAAACAGAGTCAGTAAATATTATTTTATTAATAAAATATATATTTAGATACATAAATAAAAGTTGATCCAAACTGCGCTCATATATTATTATTTTCATTTTTTCTAGCTGCATTTCACGCATGATTTAATATTTATGCCAAACCTCTCAGTTTTAGTCCCATTTCATTGAAGAGGAAACAGAGAGATGGAATAACTTGTTTGAGGTCATGTGGTTTGTAAGAGGTCAAGGTGGACTTTAGGCCCATTTGTACCTGACTCCAGCATACATATTCTTTATACTTTCTACGAGGTTTTATTTAACTTTGATTATGTTTGAGAGGAGCCCTTGAATAATATATGTAATCATATTAGCTTCTTCTTGATTATAAACTTGCTTTTATTCTCTCTGAATTTGCTTTGGATATTTTAGTTCTTCTACAGTAGAGTAAATAATCCTGATGTTAGATAGCTCAGTTCTTCTCAAAACCGGAGTCTAATCACTGACTAGAATTTAAAGCTGAATTTAAATCTGTTGGCTCCTTAGCATTTATTTGACTCTGACCTTTATATAATCCTTGGGCTTCTGGTGCTAAGTGACACTAAGGATGACTGGCATCTTATTCTTACCCTTAGCTACTTTGTAAACATTTTGTAGCTGCTTCGTAAGAAATTGCTTGCAAGTATAAGGAGCGTAAACAACAAAAACCGTAGCTAATTTAATGTAATTTTCCCTGGATGAATTATTTTAAATGTTTTTAGAGTGAGGATGTAATTTCTGTTAGAATTTTTGATTGGATTCATCCCCCAGTTTGGAAACACAAAGAAGAACACAAGCTATTTAAAATCTCATCAGCAAGGGGACGGGAGGGATTTAAAAGTTGTTTTTTTTTTTTTAAATGACTTTTTTCAATACATTATTACATTAAACAAGATAGGTTAGATTTTACTGAGGTAACAGCCTGAAAAATTGAAGTGGTTTACAACAAAACTTATTTCTTCCTTCCATCGATCCCTGGTCAGTTGCTGTTCTGCTCTGTCCTACTCGTTTGCAGGACTCAGGCTGATGGGTCAGCCTCTATCTAGAATGTTACTGCTGGTGGTTCCAGAAGGACAAAAGAAACCTGGCAACTCGCATGCTGGCTCTTAAAACTTTTTCTCACAAGTGGCACTTCATCAGCCTAAACAAATCACACATTCATGCCTGGATTCAACAAGGCATGGAAGGAGCCACCTGCCACACTTGATGACAATGGGGAAGGGATGCCTGATAGTTTTTAAGGGAGGTGAAGAGAGTACTTTTAAACATTAATAAGATCTACTTAAAAGATCTTTTAAAATTAACCCACTGGCTTTTTAAAAAGTGGTTTCTGTCTCAGAATAAATAATGTGAGAATGTTTTTTCCTTGATTTTTGCTGTATCTTAAACATAGCTAGGCAAGACTCTGTTGTGCTAGATAGACATTTACATAACTCTCTAAGATCACCATGCTTTCCACTGGTGGTCAAATTAGGTAAAAACACTTCCCACTACATTTTTTTTTTTTGGAAGTAATTTTGTATTTGCAATGAGATATAGTCTTTGTTCTGCAAATCACTCATTTGGATAACCCCACCCTAGGCTGGCCTTCCCGTGTTCAATTTCACCTCACGTGTTTACACATACACATTTGTTGTCATATCTCTGCCAAACTGGAATAATCTGTGTCAACTGTTCTATCCAAACTGTAGTGCATTTTACATAATGAGAATGCAGCTGGCACAGTGGATTGATCCACATACTCTGAACATATGGCTTGAAGAAGGCCAGAGGAGCTCTGATCAGGAAACTTGATTCCAGTTAGAAAAGATGTATTAGGGTCCATAGTCCTGTGAAGAAAAATATTGTTTTATAAATATAGGCTTCATTAAGCACCTGTCTGCACAATTTGCCGAGGTTATTCAGGTTGAAAGTAAGAATAGCAATGAGGGATTATGCTTCAGTTTGAATATCAAAACCTATTTTGACTAAGGTCAGGACTACAAAGTGAAATGAAACATAAACACATGCACCTCTTAACCACTGGAAATCTGAAGGTTGACTCCGGTGTCCATTTGGGTTTCCAAATCAGGCTAATATTTTGCCCCTTTGTCCAAGGAGACTTTTAGACAGCTTTTGTCCTCTCACCTGAGATATTCAAACAGTAAGGGTTATATTCCTATTGTGATTTATTGTGTTCCCAAGAATGGGCTAGGGAGGTAGGAGGGGCAGGGTTATGCTCAATGTCCTATGGGCTTATGGCCTTGTTTGTTCTCAGCACGGATTAAAACGGCTGCTTGTTTTGCTTTTCTTATCTCAGGCATTATAGGCCGTGGTAGGTTACTGATATTTTTAGGGCAAAGTTTTTGCTCACTGTCAGAGCTGGGTGTTCGAGTTATGTTGGCTGCTTCTATAGGCTTTCCCTTAATAGTCTTGAACTCCCAGCACCCTTAGTGAAAGCTGCTCCAAGGAGCTACTGGTCAATAACCAAGTGGCCCTTTTGAGAAGTAGAGAGCAATAATTTGGGGCTTGGTTTCTCCCCTTCCTCCTCAGTCGGTTACTTTATTCATCAGTTCCATTATCTAGAGCACCTTACAGGACACTACACTGTGGGGCATTGTTCCTTCAGGCAGCAGCTCCTTAAGAAGCACTTTTTGATCTCCTAGGATTGCCTGCTAAAGTTGGATTGGGAAACATAGCATCAGATCCTTGTATCCCTTCCACAGCCTATTAGTTAAAGGTGATTTCCAATGCTGCGTTAGTGCATATTGGATATTTTAGCCAAATGCTTCCTCTGTTAGTGGCTTCCCTTAGAGGTATGAGACCCAGAAATAAGTGATCGTGTGTACAGAACTTGGTGGGTGCTCTGGAATGGCTCTGAGTTTCCTACAGCTTGTGAAGAGCCAATGGCGTGTTCCAGAGATTTTCCAGATAGTCTCCATTTATCCCGCCATACCCGTCATTTTCCACCCTGTCCTATGTCTTAAGAAGGAGCCTCGGTGTCCATCGAAAGATGAATGGATAAAGAAGATGTGGTCTATGTATACAATGGAATATTCCTCAGCCATTAGAAACAATAAATATCCACAATTTGCTTCGACATGGATGGAAGTGGAAGGTATTATGCTGAGTGAAATATGTCAATCGGAGAAGGACAAACATTATATGGTCTCATTCATTTGGGGAATATAAAAAATAGTGAAAGGTAATAAAGGGGAAAGGAGAAAAAGTAAGTGGGAAATATCAGAAAGGGAGACAGAACATGAAAGACTCCTAACTCTGGGAAATGGACTGGGGGTGGTAGAAGGGGAGGTGGGCGGGGGTGGGGGTGACTGGGTGATGGGCACTGAGGGGGGCACTTGATGGGATGAGCACTGGGTGTTAGTTATTCTATATGTTGGCAAACTGAACACCAATAAAAAATAAATGTGTATATATATATAAAGAAGTTGTCATTTTGAACTGCATCAGTAGGCTTACATGCCCTCTGGCCTCTGGTTTGGCCAAGTAAAGCACTGGCAAGAGAATGGAAGGTGAAAGGAGAGTCAGGTAGGGACATTTGTCCCATGGCTGTCACCCTACTCCATTTTTTATAGTGGCTGCTCCTTCAGTCCTAAAGGGCACAGTAGCTCTCCATGTCCCACGGCCTGGTGATCTGAACCTTTCCTTCTTTGATTTACCTTAAAACCTCCCACACATCTGTAAATAGTCCCTTAGGTCAACTCTCTTCCGTAATCTCTTTGGGTGTATCTTTTTCTTTCTGTGTCTAGGGATGATACAAAGGCACTTTGTAATCAAATGATGGCCTTTGTGCATAACTGATCCAACAAATTATGCAGCATCACTGTGTATGGTGCATCACTAAAATGTTTTCTATAACTTGTGGTTGTAGTTGATGCTGTTTAATTGTATCTCACTGTCTTTTATTCTACCTTTGTGTTCTTGGTTTCCTGAAATAAAACATCTCCCTTCCCTTACTACATAGTCTTCCAGTTTTAGCAATATATGGTCCTAAATGTGGAATCCAACAGTGTAGGGACACTAGTTTTCTGTACAGGTTGACCAAATGCAACTCTGTTTTCAGGAGACTTTGGGAAAAACAATTAGAGTGGAGAAGGGTGAGCTAGTTCTCTGGTTGATTTTGTAACCCTTGAGTAAGACTTTTAATCTCTAGATCTTAATTTTCACTTTTGTGAAGTGAGAAAGCTGGGCAAAACAAGTGCTTTTTTCCATGATTACAGTTTTATCCCTTTATTAAGCCTCATCTATATGCTAGACACTCAGAAGACTGCTGATTGTCTATTAAAAGTCTAGAGCAACTTAATAGAGAATTGTGCTAGGAAGTGCCATCTTTGCTCCTAAATTATTTTTCCTGACTCTAACATTTCCTAACTTGAGTTCTGTCATCTTTTGGAAAGTCCATGGATGGTCTGTAGGTAGAGTATATAGGCTTTTGAAATTGTATGTTACAAAATGGTGTCCATGCACGTTTTTCTGAGATGAGTGCCTACCTTTGACCAGATTTTCAAAGGACTAATGACTTCCTTTCTCACAAAAAATCGAGGACTACTGTCCTTTTCCATTTCCTCACCCCTACTCCTTTGAAGACCTGGTGATGTTACAGTTCCAGGCTGCCAAATACATAATTTATATATAACCTACTGCCCCTACAAATGCATTTATCATGTACTGTGAGCCATCTTCTTTTCACAAGTTTTCACATTTCTTTAGGATCTACTGATGGATTTTCAGATCAACTTTTGAATCATAGATATGAGAAAGAGGCTTTTTGTCTATGTGACTTTCTTTTTAGCTATAAACAGTAGAAATATTCAAAGACTCTGTTAGGATAAAGAAAAGAAGCAGATTTCTCTCAGAGAAAATCAGATTAAGAGATTTTATTTTAAAATAAAGTGTGTATATTCTGTTTCTTACTGTGTTTTTCTTTCTCTGAAGCACTAACTGATCTTACAGAATTGTCATTGAAGTTTCTGTCTCTATCACATTGCTCTATCCAGCCTTTGTTTTTTCTTTCATTGATTTTTTTTTCTCCTGTTCTCCTTATAAAAGGCAGGTAGTAAGTAGAGTAACAGATCAGTATTTTTATACAAAATCAAACTCTAAGAGAAGACAGAAAATTGCTTGCCTATGGAGGATGTTTCTTTTTTCAAAATATCTCCCTCTTTTTTCTCTATATTTCAATCAAATTTCCATCCTCAAAGTTCACTTCAGTTTAATCAATAATTGTGTATCCATGTCCCCATCTGTCTACCTGCTGATCATCCATTTTTTATCCCTCTGTCATCTACTTTTCAATCATTTATTTGTCTTTCTGCTCAATAATCCTCAGAATTTTGGGACATTGTTTTAACTACTTTACAAGGATTAAATCCTACTTTACAAGAAGTACCTTATTTTATCCTCAAAACCTGGGATTCGAAAATATTTTAGTCAGAGACTCTTTATATTCTTAAAATTACTAAAGATCTCAAAGTGTTTTTTTGTTTATGTAGACTTTCTCTATTGATGTTTTTCATATTTGAAAATAAAATTGAGACCACATCAATAGTTACTAATTTAACAACAGTGAAAAAGCCATTACAAGCTAACATAAAAATATTTTTATTCTTCATAACAATAAGAATGTTTGAGAAAACGAGCACTGCTTAATATTTTTCTGATCTTTTTAATGCCAAGTTTAATAAAAGCTAGAGTCTCATATCTTCTTTTGCATTCAGTCTGTTGTGATGTGATATTTTATAGGAAGCATATGAAGAAATTCTAGCCTCATTTAAATATCTAGTTGGAAAACGTAGACCTATTTTAATAACCTAAAGGTTATTTCAATGTTGAGTCCAAAATCATGTCAATAAGTTTTTTATAGTCTGTTACATTTGAATCCACAGGAGTATTTTTCACATTGAACGGATATTTTTACCCGTGTAGAATTTTGGAACATCATGCATTAGTCATTTGAAAAATGTTGGTTCATGGATACATGGAGATCTTGGCAGTATTTACACATTTTGTTATATAATAAAAAATAATGAAATAAAATTAATAATTTTTTACTGGTTTGTCAATAACATTCTTAAAGGAAAAAGGAAATTGTTTTTTTTTTCTTTTACTGCAAGTGGGTCGTGGAGAAGAATAGAATCATAATACATTTTAGTGCTACTACCTTGTCAACACAGTGAAAAAGACAAATAATGTTTTAACATTAATATAAAAATGGTTTTCATCTCACAAATCTCCTGAAAGGGTCTCTAGAATTCCCTGATGTCCACAAAGCACACTTTGATAAGCACTGCTCAAAACAGCCCTTTGAGTGAGATTACCATTATTTCCATTTTATAGATGAAAAAATTGAGGCAAAGAGAATTTATGTGGCTTACTTTAGGGCCAAGTAGTAAATGAAGAGGGTGAGATTCTAACTGGGATTATCTGCTACCAAATCCATGCCCTTAACCTACATCTTGATAAATGCAATAACATTTTTCAGTTCTTACCTTATTTGACCTATGCCATTTGTCATTACTGTTGCTTCCTCTCTCAACTCCTTTCTTCCCTCTGCTTCCATAGCATCGTCCTCTCCTACTTTTCCTATACCACTCCGGCAACTGGTTGATAGCCTCCTTTGCAGTTTCATTGACCTATCACCATCCATTCTCAAGCCAGAGTACCTTCAGCCTTCCTCTTTCCTCTCCTATCTTGCTCACTTTAAACTTTTGCTAGGCGATATCCATGTGCAAGCTCAATTACCATTGATATGCAAATGACTCAAGATTTATATCTCCAATTCTGATTTCTCATCTGTGAAACAGTTTTTATTTTTAACTCATTTTACATGATTTCTTCTCTCAAACACATTCTAAACTCTGTAGGACCGTAAGCAGAACTAGGCATCCTCTTCCCACCCATGACTCCAGCCTGAAGTTATTTTTCTGTTTCCTATTGAATAACTGTCATTTCTATCTATCCACTTGTAAGATAGGAACTTAGGAGTTATCCTTGTTACTTTTTTTTCTCCCTAGACACTACTTTTCATCACCTATAATACCCCCAAGCTGCTGTTGTGTCTTATATGGCTACGTAACAGTTCCCCCTTCCACCGGTTCTCTGCCACGCAGGGTGTCATGTCAGTTCTTTTTTTTTAATTTATGATAGTCACACAGAGAGAGAGAGAGAGAGAGAGAGAGAGGCAGAGACACAGGCCAGGCAGAGGGAGAAGCAGGCTCCATGCACCGGAAGCCCGACGTGGGATTCGATCCCGGGTCTCCAGGATCGCGCCCTGGGCCAAAGGCAGGCGCCAAACCGCTGCGCCACCCAGGGATCCCTGTCATGTCAGTTCATACCTGTTTCCTTTCTTCTAAAAAAATTTCAGGGACTCTTCATTGCCTTTAGGATAAAGCCTAATATTTTAAGATGGCCTATGAATTGGATAACTGTTACCATGCAACCCAATTATGCCTGCTGTTATTAGTGGAAACCCTTTTCACTTTCATTTTCAAAAATGCCTTGTCTTGGATGATTTACCTGCATGGCCAGCCTACCTGTGGAGATCTCACCTGATTGGTCTCTGATAATATGTACAAAGCTCTCTCTTACTGTGAAATTTACCGTAAATACCTTTTTTTTAGTCCATGATTTACAAGTATTTTTTCCACTTACCTCCTATTATTTTTTTTTTCAGATTTCATCTCAGTCTATACATTTTAGGGTATGCTTTAAAATTCGATCTGATTCACCCCATAACAGCACAAACACTCTGTTGTAGCTCTTGTCTGATTTATAGTGGGTAGTTTTGTAATAAATTTCTTAACCTATTTTAGACTGTAAGCTTTCTGGGGGCAAAGAATGTGTTGTTGTTTTTGTAGCTCACTGTTATAACCTCAGTGCCCTTTCATATTTGGGCAGAATGTGTATGCAATAAAATTTTTAAAGTAAATACTCAATGCCTAAGATAGTAATTCATATTCTTTGCTAACCTTTGTGAATAAAAATGTTTAATTATTTTTTAATATTCTTTTCCAGTGCAAATATGAATAGCTTTAAGCAATGTTAAGATCTCTTTTTTTCTGAATTAGTTAATCAGAGAACTTTTCCTCTCTATAGGAAGAACCAATGGAATAAAACTGGAGTTGGAGGAAGAGAAAGATCCTTCAGGAAAAGGAAAATGGCAGGAGTGTGTGTGTGTGTGTGTGTGTGTGTGTGTGTGTGTGTGTGTGTTTAGTTTGGAGTGAGAGGAAGCTGATGACTGCAGGGTAAGATGCAGACTCCCATGCAAATTTTAGAATTTAATCACTAGAGAAAAATATTTGGATATAGGCAAGCCAATGAACCTTTTTGTTTTTCTATTTCTCCATGATGAGAGAGTTCATTCTTGGTTCGCTAGTCCCCCAGCATGGTGGCATTTGTTGCAGCTCACTGAAGGAGAGGTGAGAGAAAATCGTGCAGTTGTGTGCCAGGTAAAGAGGGTAGCTGGATACAGGTCACTGTAGCTTTGTTTAATGAGCACATGGAGGACACAACCTCTGCCCCCCAAGTCATCAGAATTTTCCAGAAGTTCAATATTGATATAATACTCTGAGTCATAGGTAATTTGATAATGACCTTTGTTATAAATGCCTTGAAGAAAGCTTCCTTAAAAGGGGTCAGTCTGGGATCATGCTAAATTTGATAAATGTTCTCACATATTTTAGCCCATAGGCTGTCAGTGGATCGAAAAGTATAAACTCTGGATTCTAATGGCAGATACTTTTTTAAAGCTAAAATTATGAAAACATCAAATGACCTCTGATCTACGGGACAGCAGGAGACACTTCAGATTGCTTTGCTGACCTGCAAAGTGGCACATGACTCCTATAATTACATGATTCAAAGCTCTTCCTAAGCCTCCCCACTTCCACCTTCAAGGCAGATGATGTAATAGCCACATGTCAAAGTATCTGAGGATCTATTGAAAGCCTCTGGTATTTAGTTTATTTAGCCCCAGGGCGTGGTGTGTAATCTATTCCCTTGAAAGGTACCAGACACATTTAAAATACAGTTTGGTGCTGTGCATTTTCTGTGACTTAATGGTAGTGCTTGTTTAACAGTGTGTAGAAATCTTCCCAATGACTGGTATTCAGTCATAAAGACAGTGACTTATAGCATTAGAGATTTTTGTCAAATAAATAACAAATCTTGTTTTTATCAGTCAACATTTTCTTTCCTCATAATTTTCTATAACTTTACATTTGGTGATTATTCCCCTGTAACTTTGCAGGTTTAATTTAGTCATTGGCACCAATACGTAGAGAAGGCAATCTCTTACCTCTGTAGTCTCCATTATTAAATGTGTAGGAACAATGATTGTTCTTACCAATCTAGATAACTAAAGAAATCAATTTTAATTAACACAGATCTCATCATAAATTCATTATTAACTTGTTAAACTTCGCCTTACTTGATATCTTTGTTTTCTAGACAAAAGTATCAAAATAAATCTCTTCTAGAATTACGAACTAGAAATAATTAAAATAATGTACATATAAAACTCAAAAACTTGATAGTTTAGACAATTTTTGCTCAAATTTATAAATTGTATTTTTTCACTTAGAATATAAATTAAATGTACTTAACATATTTTGGAATGAATGATTCATTTTGGAATTTGATTTGTATTGTTATACATTGGTCCTTAAATTTTAAAATAAATGCTCTAATAATATTTGTTTTACTGATAAATGTTTATTAAACACTAGCAATGTTGAGAGTCATAATTAAAACTATCCATTTTTAACAACCAATGTTCATTAAATATACATTTCGACATCCCTTTATTATAGAATGTGATGCACTGAATTGCCATTATTTCTTTAAATGTCTCTCATCAAATCAACTATAAGAACATCTATTGGAAAAGCAATGTGATTTATTTAAATTTGTGTCTACTGAACAAGCACAATTTCTGCTCCATGGCCAGGACTCAATAATCTCTTATTGAATGAATAAAATATATACAATTATATACCTAATTTTAAGGGAATAAACTTTTGAGAGGGAGAATTGGCCATTCAAAACTCAAATTCAGAAAGATAAACTCAAACACAAATGTCAGCAAAGAGAGTTGATGATATGCTATGGAATCAATAAAATTGGTCCATTTAGTTTTGTTTTCTCATGATATATATGTGTTTGTGGGCCTGAGGGTGCTGTCAGCATGACAGGGTCAGGGACAGTGGAGGGTGAGCATACCACAGTGTCTGGGAAATTCACAGTAGACTTAATGTAGCAACATTTTCCTAAAAGTGTGTTATTTCATTCAACAAATATTTATCAAATGCTTGTCATTTGTACTGCTTCAAATTGTGAGGATGCAGCTGTAGATAAAACAGGGCCTCTACTCAGAGCTCACTTTCTAGCTAATGAAAAAAGTTTTAGAGGATAAAGGGGGTTCATTTGTTATAGAGACAATAGGAAGATATTTTTCCCATTGTAAGGATAACATTATTTTAAAGATTTTATTTATTCATGAGAGACACAGAGAGAGAAGCAAAGACACATGCAGAGGGAGAAGTAGGTTCCCTGCAGGAAGCCTGATGGAGGGACTCGATCCCAGGATCCCAGCATGATGCTCTGAGCCAAAGGCAGATACTCAACCACTTAGCCACCTAGGTGACCCTGTAAGGATGACATTTTAGATCAACTTTGATAAGAAAAGATACTCAAAGAAAAGATTCCAGGATCTCTCTCTAATTCTCTGAATGCTGAACAGATTTACCTGGAAAGGAAATTTTCCCATTGTTTTACCAAACCTCCACACACTGCATTGTTGGCCAGTTTCTTCAGCATCTAATGCGAATGAAGGAAAAGGAATAATAAATGCTAGGATGGAATAATGAACAGGAGAGGAATGTTTAACAAGAGAGAAGAATTAGGGGGAAAAAGGATATTAAACTGTATTTAGATTTCATTTCCAGAGCAAGTAGAAATGAGAAAAAAAAATGTTTGTGAAAAAAACATCCTGCTTGGCTAAGATCCCATGTGATTATATTCAAACCTAGGTATTCATTTTTATACCCTCATATTTCTTTAGAATATTTTACTCAATGTGGTGAACAAATATTCTTTAATTCACCCTTCTTATTTATTTCTCTATAAAGTTCAACATATTATGATTTTCTTTACCATTTAGGTGTAGATTTCCTTTCCCATCTTTTGCAATTTTTACCTATTTTTCTATTTACATGTGATTCCCCCAAATATACCATGGTTATTGATTTTGTGGAAAATTGTTGTTTCTTTCTATTATTTTGTGCTTATTAAAAATCATCTAACTTTTATAAACTCTAGAAATTGTGCATTTTTATATTAGGGAAGTCCTGAGATTTCTGTGGAGGGATACTTGAAGCTATCTCTTTATTAAAACTCTATCTTGACATATTATTAAAGAGACATTTTTTTACCATGTCAAAACTTAGGAGGTACTGGAGAATGCAGGAGGCCTGCCTCTTCCCTCATTGAAGCCAGCAGTATATACCGCATCTCTCAGTAATGTACCTTGATCACTCTACTTTCCTTATTCAACCTAGTGCAAAAATAATAGTCATTTTCCTATGCCACTTATAATTTTATTGCTTTGGTTCTCTAATTGTTTTCTTTTGCGTAAATGTATTTTAGTAGGCTAGCACATTCTAGGACTAAGACAAGGTAAAAATACATAAATAGCCTCTATGACCTTTTTTTTTTTTCTCTTTGTACTTCCAAATTCACTTATCCTCATGTACTCCAGGTTGGAATTAAAATCTTGCTACTGCCTTTAAACCTAGCCTTCTTTCTGGATAGACTAGTTTTATGAGGACAGAAACATTTTGGTAGGTAGATTCTTCAATTCACTGAAAATTGTGTAATTTAACAGCCTCCAGGCTGTGCAAATTTAAAGACTTAGGCATTCTTCAACTCAAGTGCAGTTGATTAACCTAAGGATTTAGTAGTTAATACAAGTTACACATTTGCACAGTCATTACTAATGTTTATAAAGGTGTAAGGTTTGCATAACATTTGCATTGTTATCCTTGTCAATCAGCTTTAGCCATTCTTAGTTTGATAAGACTAGACAGGTGGTTGGGATATGTATGGAGGTGTGAGGCTAGGAAAAGCAGTTAAATGTGTTTGGTCACAGAAGCAAAATAAGATGAATGCAGGGTCAAGAGTGGGTTCCTTAGTGACCACCAAATTTATGGGACATCATTCTTTCATTTTGAAAGTATATAGGACTGTTCACCTGATTCTTCATTTTCTCGTCACTGCAGTATTTTCACTAGTTGTGGTCCTAATTTGCCCTTTTCAAAAGTTACCTTCCTATTGTGGTTGCTCTCTTCCTTTTCTAATGATAGCACCCAAGAAAATCTTTTAAACTATAACCTCTAAAGCCACTTAATCAAATCTTACCTGTAAAATGGAATATGCATCCTCCCCACAGTACATTCGCATTGGCATTAGAAAAGTGAAATCTTAATTTTCAGACTTATGGAGTTGAAAGGTTTCTACCACAAAATGTACATGATGACATTTACACAGCCTCGATGACACAACACTTTAGAATGAGAGCTCCAATCTCTTGACTGTGGCCCACCTGCAAGTCATTACAGACCATAAAATGTTTCTCGAGTCCTGACCATGTTATTTATAGAGCTTGACCAGCCTGTCAGAGAATAATAACAGCATTTTATACTTCTGCTGTGCCCTACATCTCAATGTTCCTTACCAACATGAATAAATTCTTATATCACTTCTGTGCGGTATTGGATAAATATTATGACATCAAGTTTTACAGATGGGGAAGTAGAAAATGAAGTACAGATGTTAAATAATTTTCTGCACTCCCAAGTCACTATGTAGCACTTTTCTACAAGCCATATAAATAATATCAAGGATCAAAACTGATGTGTAGGAAAGTAGAGATGGGTGGAGGGAAGTGGGGCTCATTTAAGTCAATTGAATATCGAAAAGCCACAGTGGGAGTAGTTAAGCTATGAAAATGATTGAAGAAAAAAGATGGATTAAGTCACTATGATTTATTTATAGCTTCTATCCTACTAACTTCCAAAAAGGATTTGAAATTGGAGCCTTAGGATGCCTCTCTCCCCTAGGTTATTTCTACAGAGAAAAGGAAGGAGGATAGACACTGGGAAAAAATTGTGAAGATTCCTGATGAGGGATGATTGCTCAGTTGGTCTGATTTTTGGTAATGAGTTTGTGGATGGACTAAACAAAGAGTTGGTTGAGAATATATATTTATTATATCTTTAACACTACAACTCTCGGGACACCGGGGTGGCTCAGTGGTTGAGCGTCTGCCTTCAGCTCAGGGCGTGATCCCAGGATCCAGGATCAAGTCCCACATCAGGCTCCTTGCATGGAGCCTGCTTCTCCCTCTGCCTGTGTCTCTGTCTCTCTCTCATTGTCTCTCATGAATAGATAAATAAAATCTTTAAAAACAAAATACTACAACTCTCATCTTCATTCTTTTCTTCCCCCTAATCTTATCCACATCTACTATCGCTGGTCACTTCCCCACTATGTAATTAATATATATCTATGAATGATATATACTTAATAATATATAATTAAATGGTAATATATAGCTAATATAAAGTTATTTTATACATAACTATATAATATACATATGTAGTTGATATGCATGGTATGTGTTATATATCTATATATCATTATTTTTGTCTTAATATTTTTTCTCAGAAACTCAGATTAAAAGAAGGTTCATTTCACATGCAGAGTCCACATGATTAAATAACTATTTGAATAATTAGATCTTTAATATCTATCTCCTAGAGTGGACTCCATGACAACAGGAACCATCTGCCAAGTTTCCAGCTCTACTTCTTTCTCTGGTACATACTACAGGGTCCGGCCTAAAATGATGCTCAACAAAAGTTTTGTGAGTCTCTCACAAGGGATAGAGCATACTCTGCCAGTGGGATATACAAGGCACTCATGGAAAATAACTTTAAGACAAGAGAGTAATAGGGCTTTAGCCTTTTTTACCTGTGGAGAAGCTAAGCTTCAAGTGAATTGTATAAACAATATGATGGAAACATTTGAAAGCAAGCTTTTTTTAAATATAAGGATTTTTATTTATTTATTCATGAGAGATGCAGAGAGGGGGCAGAGACATAAACAGAGGGAGAAGCAGGCTCCCTGCAGGAAGCCAAATGTGGGACTTGATCCCGGGACCCTGGGATCATGACCTGAGCTGAAGGCAGATACTCAACCACTGAGCCACCCAGGTGTCCCCGAAAGCAAGCTTTAAAATTAAATTAATATGGAGTTTATAATCATCCTGAGACCAAATTAAATGGGAGAATTCAGTTACCCATTTCTCTAGTAATCAGAGGGTTAAGTAGGAGTAGTTATCATACAAATAAAATGCATTGAATAGTTTGGTTCTATTAAAATGAACAGACAATTTCTTGATTATTCTGAAGCATCATGGATATTTTCTTGATTGTTTTAGGCAGTGGAAATGGACGGCAGTGAAGATGCTTTACTTCATGGAAGCTGTGTTTAACCACATGGAACTAGACATTACACACCTAAACAAGTCAGAAATATGGTCATTTTGGATAGTAGTATTACAAAGAAAATAATATAGTGTCATGCTAGGGAGTAACTAGAGTAGAGATGGAGATGGATAGTGTTTTTCAATACAGTTGCCTGAGACAGTTTCTTTAAGGACACTGCATTTGAAGGGAATCTAGAGGGATAAAAAGGAATTAGACATTTTAAGTTCTAGGGGTAGAACATCCTGGAGTGGAGGCTGAGGGTGGTGACCGTCAGCACTAAATACAGAGGACCTGAGATGGGAAAGAGGCTGACATGGCACATCTGAGAAATAGAAAGGGGATCAATGTAATTGTGAACACAACTGTGGAGAGAGAGAGGGGACTATTATAAAAAGAACCCAGAGACATAGGCAGGAACTTGACTTGAGTCCATGGGAAGGTGTTAAACATTGAATTTACCTAGTCTAATTTACTGTTTTATTTTTTATTTTTATTTTTTAATTTACTGTTTTAAATGATAGTTCTGGGTCTTATGAGAAGAATGGAGTGTATAAAGACCACAGGGGAGGTGGAGAAAGGTAAGAAGTTCTTGAAGAAATCTGGGTGCCATTACGGTGACTGGGAGTAGGAAGACAGAATTAGAGGTAGAGATGTAAAGAAGTGAGTATCAGTAGAACTGCGCAAGTCCCGATGGGCTGACTGTGCAAGAAAAATGTTTAAACTAAGAGGTGTTCCATAGATATTTGATGTTAGCAATGGATGAATGGTAGCATCATCCTGTGAGATGGGGAGAGACTAAGGGAGGAACAGATACGGAGTTATAAGCAGGAGTTTGAAATGGGATGTGCAGAAGTGTCAGGTTGGCCTTTGTTAAGTCAGGCTTTCACTGTACTGCAATACATGTTATTTAAGCTACTGGACTATGTGAGAGTCCCTAGAGGTGAAAAGTGAGGAATATGTCCGACGTAGGTCCTAAAACACACCTAGCACACAAAAATTCTGTGAGTCCTTGTTGCTTAAAATCCGTTCTGTAGACCTATAGCATCAGCATCACCGGGAATCTTATTAGAATTGTAGAATTGCCAGACTTACTGTTTTATAATCTGAATTTTTATATGACATTCTACTATACAGCATTATATTATAATCAACACTAAAGTAGCATAATGCGGGATCCCTGGGTGGCTCAGCGGTTTGGCGCCTGCCTTTGGCCCAGGGCGCGATCCTAGAGTCCCGAGATCGAGTCCCATGTCGGGCTCCCTGCATGGAGCCTGCTTCTCCCTCTGCCTGTGTCTCTGCACCTCTCTCTCTCTCTCTGCGTATCATAAATAAATAAATAAATCTTAAAAAATAATAAAGTAGCATAAGGATTGAAGTAGAAGGAATGATTAGGAACATGTGATAGCAGAAATAGCAAAAGAGGGGAGGGTTTTAGGCATGAAGAAGTGGTCAAACTCATGGAATGCCCATGGTAGGTCAGCTAAGATAAGGACAGAGATTGTTTTCTTTTTAATTTCATCCCAATTTACTATCTTAAAGAATGTTTAAAAGTTTGTACGTTATCATTAATAATCCTCATCAGCATAAAACATACTCGATTGGCTCTCTTTAGGTTCTCTCTTTATCTCATACCACCTCTAGTACTAACTCATTATTCTCCCTTTTTCAGAAAAACCTATCAAAAGAACTGATAAAACAGTTGTCTCTGTGTCTTCATATTTCCTCTCCAACAAATTCCAATCTGGTTTCTCTCCTTATTGTACCAGTTATGGAGGATAGAATAATTTTACAACTGGACTGGGAAGGTTGACTGCTTTTATTGGGGGATTTTAGATGTTTTCTTTGAGTATGAAAAAAATTTTCTTAAAAATACTTTTCAATAAGTATCAGTAAGTAGGCCAATTTTATGTTCATTATAGGTATAACTTCCATTTGCACATAACAATCATATCTGGGATTGAATGGCGCATCTATATACAAGTGTAGCATAAAAATGAGTTTAAATAATCACCTTCATGGTAAAGTGGATAAAATTAATACTGCACCAAGGGATCTGTCAAGATAAATAGAAAGAGGAAATTGAAGATGTTGACAGCTATATCTATCTGGGTCATGTGTTGATGGGGAATTTAGCAGAAGAAAAAAAGAGTGTGTAAAAAAAATAGTCTTCATCATTAGGTGAGAGGCTGCTTAAAATAAGAAGAAAGGGGAAAAAAAAAGAGCCGTATAATCCTACCATTCTATCTCTAGCTGTGCAAGTGCCACATGTCTGAAAGATGCCACTAAATGCTGGTTGAGAGCTCTAGCGAAAGGATGTATCTTTAAGTAACTCAAGGTACTGTGCAACAGAAAATGTGCTCAGATCTGCTGATACTTGGACAGAGTTATAGCCATAGTCTGGCAGTTATAGGGCAGGTAATGAATAATTCAATTAAGTTTAATTCTTTTCCTCAAGTTATAGAGCTAGACTCTGTTTTTAACATTAATATGTGTAAGTCTACTGCATTGCACTTAATGCCAAAGAAAGGTATGTTTATCAACATGTTACAAGACAGCAGCAAATGGAAAATCCCAAAGTACAGATAAAGTGTTGTGTGTGTAGGGGAGTGAGGAAAGGAGTAATTCTTTTAAGTTGTGAGGATGAGAAGACATCTCACGAATAAAAAATCGGCATTTTCTGTGCATCCGCAATACCAGTCATAGGACCTACTACATAGGCACACACAAAATATAGGTTGAGTGCCTAATTAAATGAGGTAGAGATTTAGGAAATGTAATAAAGTGTTCAAATGTATAAATGGGGAGAAGGAGCATGAATTAAATCACCAAATAAGGGAATAATTGAGGTTACTCTGAAGAATAGCAAATGAACCATTCATTGAAGCAGGAACATACAGCGTGTAGAGACATGGATATAAAGTGCATGCATTTGCACTTCCTGATGTCGGACCATGGTCTGCTAGGTGAGACGTGCCCTGGTATGCAGGGTATGCTTATCCCAAGCAAGAGGCCAGGTGGTCATGTGCGGTAGCCCAAATGTGTGACTGCAGGATTGTATCTTCCCAGAGTTGGTGTCTTTTTCTAATTTGCACAAATGTGCCCCATAGGCTAGGATGGTTTTGTATAAGAAGGTATTGGGGAATGAGTCTGGAAAGAGAAGTCAAGGCCACAGAGCAGAGGATCCTGAATATTTCTGGGACATATCTTTCCTTAATTCAGGAGACAGTGGGCACTCTAATCAAGGAGCTTTTTACTCCATCAGAGAAGGACCATGTTTGGAGCTGTAAATTAGATCTTATAATTAGAATGGGAAGCAATGGAATTGGTAAGGTCAATTAGAGGAACAGTTCACAGATTTTACTTAATATAAGAAGGCAGTATATTTTATGGATTAAGTCACAGATTATGGAAACTATGTGATGAATGAATTTAGTCAAATGTGAAAGCACATCTGCATTAGTAGACTTATAAACTTAATGTCTATGACTAATAGAAAAAATAACTCCTACATGTGTACATATTACATAAATAAGACAAAAGTTGCATGATTAAAAAATATATATATAGAACAGTTTCTTAATGCTAGGCATTGGACAATTTGGTTACTAGGGGTATTTAAATGAAATAGGGGTGCCTGAGTGGCTCAGTTGCTAAAGCATCTGAGTCTTTATCTCAGCTCAGGTTTTGATCTCAGGGTCATGAGTTCAACTACCATATTGGGCTCTGTGCTGGGTGTGAGGTCCACTTAAAAAAATAACAATAATAAAATAGAATAAAATGAATGAAACATATTTCCTTCTATGGTAAACGACAACACTTAACACACTGACAAATATCTTCTCTTGATTGTTTCTGGAATTTAATTATTTTAAGCTAAATGTTTACACATTGATGGCAAAGTAAGAGTATTCTTTTATCATAATCAGTCATTTCTAGTTTTCGCTGTTATCTTAAATTACATAAACAAATAGTAAATAAACAAATAACCTTTAAATCTTATGCATAAACGAAAGTTTCATCAGTATGTTACGCCTGAATCAGATGCTGTAATACCTATAGTCTTTAGCCTACCACATTATTAATAGAAACACCAAATGAAAGGAGATATATATTTAAGATAATTCAGTCACTACATTTAATGTTGCACATTTATCATAAGTTATTTTTTGTTCTAACAGTATTGTTAATTAATTTCCATTATATCTGGATAATCTATATTGGTACCAGAAATAATAGAAATAATTTAATTAAAAATTGATTAAAATGAATTAAAAATAATTGGATTCAGAATTGGATTCAGGACAAAGAATTGGGATGATGAGAGCTCGTATCAGGGTGAGAATAGTTTGGACCATAATTCAAATTTGTGAGGAAGAAAGATTATTAGATAGTTTTCCTTTATCCTTCCCAGTCTGCTCTTCACTCTTTGTCAGTCTGTTCTCATAGCCAGCAGTCCTCCCCGTGTAGATCACAACGGGCTTTCTTGGTTTCAGTCAGGTTAGGCTAATGGGAAGGGTATTTATTCTCTTGACTTCCTCTCTGCAAGACCATCTTGGGTTGGCTGTTTCCTTCACTGCAGTTCACTGTCTTCCAATAGTGATTGACTTCCACCCAATATATTCCTGTAACCATTCCCTCTTGTTCCTTTGGGTCTTCTAGAGCTTATTACAGTTCTGATTCTACTAGCTGGGCATTTTTCCCACAGTCCCTTGCAGTGTTGTGAAAATTTGGAAATAATCTCTTTTTAAACTCTTTTCAAATTATCCTAGCATGAGAATGATATCTCTTTTCTTTCGGAGATACTGAGGGGATAACAGAGCAGGAGGTTGTAACAGTATGTACCGTATTAAGTGGAAGGAATATCCTGATCTTGCCAAGTGGGAAATATACAGATATTATTGAGGTTGAGGACACTTAGCTAGGCAGAGTGTTCTCAACCTTAGATAATAGAAATTAGAGATTGGAGAAAATAGGCAGATCTAAAATTCTGGGAAACCATCAGTATACACGAATTAAAAGGTGAGGATGGAGCATGTGGTAAAACAGGCATGACCTCAGTGAAAAGGCGGATATTGAAGGCAATCACTTTGTTTCTCCACTTACCTGAATAACTGTGGGGACAGGGACCACTTATGTATATATAACTGGTTGGGCTTCTGATTGGAAGCACATGGCTAAGATAATGAGGGTAGAGGCATACGTGTCAATCTTACCCAGATCTCTTCCAGATCTTCTAACCAAGTCTGAATCTCAACTTTTTGTAGTTCCTGGGGGTGAGATAGGTAAATCATAGCAAATGAAATTAAGAAGAATTACTCAGGTGGTATAGTAGGCAGAATGATAACCCCCAAAGAGGTCCACATCATAATCTACAAAATCTGTGAATACATTACCCACCATATCAAGGAGACTTTGTTGATGTGATTTATGGGCAGGAATTTGAGATGGGGAGGTTATCTTAGATTATTTGGTAGGCTCCCTATTCACACGCATTAGTCTCCAAGAGTAGAGAACCTTTCCTGGCTGTGGTCAGAGAAATGGATGAGACAAATTGAAGAAAGAGTCAGAGAGATGTGACTTTTCTGGCTATGATGATGGAGAAAGAAGGCCACGAGCCAAGGAAGGTTGGTGGCATCTAGAAGTTGGAAAAGATAAGGAAATACATTCTCACCTAGGAGCTAACAGAAATAACAGCCCAGGCAAAACCTTGATTTTTATCCTGGTAAGATCCATGTTAGACTTACAGAACATGGATGACAAATTAAGTTAGTAGGTTTGTGGGGATTTGTTAAAACAGCAATTGAAAACTTATACCAAGATGGGTTCACAGAGCATGGACTGTGGAAATTTTGGACAAAGAAAAAAATACAACAGATAATCCCAGCTGTCTTGGGAAAAAGTTGATAAGGTCAAATGGCTATCATGGATGACCCTATACGAGGTGAAAAAAAAAAGTAAAAAAGTCAATCAATAGGTTAATGGTCAGGTCTGCCAATTAACTATATGAAAGGTCAATAACTTATGCGTAGTGGGTTTGGTATGATTCAGAAACTCAAGAATATTCCCTTGGTTGGCATATGTGGAATATGACAGTGATGGAGATGAAGAGAAGGAATTTACAGTTTATAGCCAAGCAAGGCTCACTGCTGTCATCTGAAGTCACCAAAAACATCCTCTCTCCTACTCCCTTGAAAACATCCTCTCTCCGACTCCCTTTAGTGTGCTTTTTTTTTTAAATTTTTATTTATTTATGATAGTCACAGAGAGAGAGAGAGAGAGAGAGAGAGGCAGAGACACAGGCAGAGGGAGAAGCAGGCTCCATGCACCGGAGCCCGACGTTGGGTTCAATCCCGGGTCTCCAGGATCGCGCCCTGGGCCAAAGGCAGGCACCAAACCGCTGCGCCACCCAGGGATCCCCCCTTTAGTGTGCTCTTGACTGTTGCATAGCATTCCTGTTCGCTTTACTTAATCGCCATTGATAAGAGTAACCAAGACCATTTAGTGTACTATGCCCAGCAGTGAAACTGAGGTCAGTGTTGGCAATGATCATAGAGATTTTGAGTTTGACCACACTGGTTTAGTGTTGATTTTCATTTTGGCCACATCAATTTTTCAATATTTTTAATAGTTTATTTATTTGACAGAGAGAAAGAGGGCACAAGCAGGGATAACAGAAGAGGGAGAAGCAGGCTCCCCACTGAACAGGGAGCCTGATGCAGGGCCCTGTCCCAGGACGCTGGGGACCACGACCTGAAGGCAGACGTTTAACCGACAGAGTCACCCAGGCTCCCCTCATCACACCATTTTAATGTTGATTTCTCAAATATTGCTGAGAAGTTAACTCTGCCTTCTATTTTAGAGAAGAAATAAAATATTCTAACACCTTGTTCTGCTCATTTCAAGAGAAGTGGCTCCACATGCTACAGGGAATGATTTTTGGATGATGACCCATAGATTCTCTATAGCCAATCAATTTCAGGAGAGACTGTAGAGTTGGAGAATGGGATTCTTCTCTCATTTAGGACTAAAGAATAAGGTCTTCACCCTTAAACAAAGAAAAGTATAAGATATACTAATAAAATAAACTCGTGTATACAATTCATTTCTACAGTCCTAACCCAATTTGAAAAG
This sequence comes from Nyctereutes procyonoides, assembly GCF_905146905.1. Classification (NCBI taxonomy): domain Eukaryota; kingdom Metazoa; phylum Chordata; class Mammalia; order Carnivora; family Canidae; genus Nyctereutes; species Nyctereutes procyonoides. The sequence continues at coordinate 108,724 of NW_026575008.1, forward strand.
CAGTGTGACCAAAAGAGAAAGAATTTTGGAAACTTTTCTAAAAGCATTCAGTATTTTTAAAAATTGGTGCTTTAGATTTTGTGATGAGTGTGCATTAAAAAAACAGAAGTCAGCTGGATAATTCAATGAATGTAGATTTTTTCCCCCACATTGTCGTGTTTCAATACAATTCACAGCTGTATAAATAATGCCATTCATAAGCAGAACTCAGGCAAATTCAATTCTGTTTCTATTAATGCGGAATGTGCTAAAATTTTCCACTTTTGTTTGCTTAAAGAACATGTATGTCTTGGCACACAAAAGCTCTCTTGTGTTCATATAATTGTAAAAAAAGTTAAACCCCCACCTCAAAATCCTAAGGGCACGAAGCAGTCATCCTTCCAAAGAGGTCTATATTTTCAGACATGACGTGTATTACTGATTGTGAAACAAAATCCACCGTATGATTTCTGTGGTTGTCTAAAACAGACAAAGCAGCTGGGAGAAAAATCTTACTGGTTGCTATTTCCCCAGATTTTCTTTCATCTCCCTCTGAGGAATTTGTTTTCAGAGCATACACAACACAATCCAAAAAGGGAGGCTTTTTTGAATGAAACATGTTCTGTCTTTAAGCGAGTTCTAAAGTGGTCTAAATGTGAAGCTTTAGAATCTGATGATACTTACTCCATGGAGGCCTGACAGTAAGTCATGTAATACATCGATGAGTTTATGGGTTTCTCGGTTAGTAATTCCAGATGGTGTGTCTGTGCTCTGGCTGTGCACTCTGTGTAAATCATCTCACTCACAATCAACAGATATCCAGAAGCACTTTAATTGGAAACATTTATTTTTACCAGTTATTTATAACCTTCAACAGAATCTCATTCAGGAACATGGAGCTCCTCGTTTTTCATATTAGCTGAGCTCTTTTCTTTGGGGGGAGGTGAGGGGAGGGAGCAAGTTTTGGCCGGGAAAACTTCCTGAAATGATATTTTTCCCTAAGATTTTTGTATGCTCAATATATTTGTGGTTCGGTCTTAAGAAAGGCTGCTATCGAATCTTCTGCCCCTCTCAACACCACCTTCTTGCCAACTCTTATTTTAGACTAGAAAGGACTTCAAAAGGAAAGCGTGTTTGCCATAGTTGAAAAATGATTGCTGTTAATGCCAGGGTTTTGGTATCAGCTCTTCAAACTACCATCATTAATCTTAATTAGAAAACTAAAGCAAAGGTTTTTACCATTTGCAATTAATATGGGACCTAATTTGGATTCAGATTCCAAACTGAACTCACTGTCTGCCTGTGTTGGAAAGCGTGTTTTATACCTGCCAGTACCAATATTGTTTTAGTAACCAAGGAAAGAGCAGTGCCTTGACTGACATCAGAATAATCTGTGTCGACCATAAACATTAATCTTGTTTAGAAAGTCAAGCTGAACTTTGTCAAAGAAGAAAGGTCTAGGGGAAAAAAAAAAACACTAAAAAACAAAAATCCAAGTTTATTTCAAGGCTATACATAGCATCAAAAACACTGAGCTACATCTTCACATTTCTCCCACTGGAGAGGCAGTGGATTTGGACATTTGTAATGAAGGCCCTGTCCTTTGCTCTTTCTTATATTGTTCTACATTCTTTGAGGAGGAAACACGACATCTATCTGAGTTCGTCGCAGGAAAATCAAGAGAACTATTTACGATGCTCTTGTGTTGAAATGATGCAAAATACTTATTAAGAGAAAATATCTCTACATCCTCAGAGGCATTACTTCCAACTTGATAAGCATTTCAAGTTGCTTTTAACTTTAATTGAATTTAGATGAATTTACTAAACACAGAGCTATTTCAAAGGAGATATTGGCCTAGACTATTTATTATATTAGAACCACCATTTATCTTACCTTCAGAGTGAACCTCTTAACACTGACGGTCTTTTCTTTCCTAAAAATCTGTGAGTGGGATTGTGAGGATTCTTCAGAGATGTTGAAATTGAATATTGAAAACTGAGCTGTTTGAACCAAAATGAAAATTACCTAATGTCGAGAAGATTTTATTTTCAAAAATTTACCAGCTGCTATAGTAAACTGAGATTTGCATCCGTGTAAAGAAACACATATCTTGGTATTTATATGTGTATAAATATCAGCTTATTAAAGCACATGTTTGTGTATACATATACAGATATAATAAGATACTTGCATTATGCACATTTTTCAAATGTGAAAAAAACAAGGTTTAATGGTAGCAGGTGAATCAGGACCTGCTAGTAATTCCTAGTATATAATTTTTAGTATGTTTTGCCCATATTTGAAAAGATCCATAATAAAACCTTTTTATTTTTTTTAAAAGACATATTTGTTTAGTTTAGAGATAGATTGAGCATGAGTTATGGGTGTGGCAGAAGGAGAGGTAGAGAGAAAGAGACTCTGCTGGGCAGTGGAAGCCCTACATGAGGCTTAATCTCAAGACCCTGAGATCACGACCTGAGCCAAAATCAAGGGTTGGATGCTTAACCGAGTGGGCCACCCAGACACCCTGATAATAAAATATTTTTAAAAATATTAACACGGTTCATAAATGCTAATTGAGAGGAATAAATTAAATAGAAACTCAAACATGACAGTTGACTCTCTTGACTTCAGAACACACCCCAAGTATAAAGCTTTCCTCAAGGCACATCTTTCTTACCCCTCTGTTGGACCCAGAAACTTACTCCAGCCAAACATAGCTGAATTTCACCCATCACTAAACACCTTGGTAATAACAGCATTAAGGGAGGTTGGCAACTGTGAAGAATTTTGCTCTTTCAAAGAGTAGTCACTTTTGCCTTGTCAATTTCATTATGGGAATGGTGTTTCTCACAGTTTTATGTAATACGGTTTTATGTGTGTATCAAATGACTTTTCAATGTTAGACATTCACCATCAGAATTCTATTAAAATAGTGCTATTCCGGCTCTGAAGGATGTTAGATGAATTAACATGGGGATCATTTATGAAGACAATATTCATTATTCTTATTTAGAAAGTCATATTTTCTGATGGCCATGAAAGGGTTTTATTTTGTTTCTGAATTCTCGGTCAGCAACTAAATCAAAAACCCATTTCCAATAACTGCCACTACATAGCTCACGTGTCCCATGCTTCATTTTCTTCAGCTATCTTATAGAGTGTAAGTGTGATAAAGCTGCAGAATAATCTTCTCTTGCAAAGGGCATCAGTAGACACCTAGTTTGTATTTTCTTATCACTCTATGTTTCTGACTAAATACAGCATTGTCTTTATCTTCTGATCTCTACTTGTAAACTCCTTCATTATAATCTGAGGGGAGTTGTGCAAGTAAACATGATGAATTGGGAAATGTCTTTAAAATCTGTAGTCTAGTGAGTAATTCCAGCAGCAGGCTAATACTTTGTAATAAATTTGAAAATACTTTGTGGAGTATATTACTGTCTGCTTTCAATGGTTTTGTTTTGTTTTGTTTTAGACTTTCGATCTGTAAGGTTTTGAAATAGAAACCATGTCTCAGAAGAGATCTTGGCAATCCCAAAGGTAATCCCTGTTCTACATATACTACCCTATGTTGAAAGGTACTGGTGCCAAATGGCCTATTGTGGCAAATTGTACATTTTTCTTATTTGTACATTTTTCTTATTTTCTTAGTTGTTTTCTTATTTGTTGGGGTCTCCTTTTGAATCAATACTAGCTATTTTTCTTTTGTCAGAATAGGGAAGAGAGCCAGTTGATTAAAATATAGAATGTAATTGAAATCATCTATCATTTCAAAGATATGAACTAGCTAGTCCAATATTTTTTGAAGGACACATTAACAAATTAGTTTACAACTTAGTTAAGCTTATTTAGTCTCCCATTTAGGGTCTTTCAACACACAGTGCCTCTGAATAAATATGCAAATAGCAGTTTTTCATATTAAACCAAGTGACATTTGATTTGTAGCAGCTTATTAATTCTGTGTTATGATCTAGTGTTATGGTTTGTAAATGCTTCAGAAATTTTGAGGAGGGGACCAGGGAATCTAGAAAATAAACATTTTAAATTAAACTAATTAAAAATCAATTTTGAATTAAAAGTAAAATGCCAATGGGGCACCTCGGTGGCTCAGTTGGTTAAGCATCCGACCCCTGATTTTGGCTCCAGTCATGATCTCAGGATTGTAGGATCGAGCCCTGTGTTGGGGTCCACACTCAACACAGAATCTGCTTGTCCCCCTCTCTCTGCTCCTCCCCTTGCTCTCTCTCTCTCTCTCTCTCTCTCCCTCAAATAAATAAAATCTAAAGTAAAATAAATAAAAAACACAATTTCTGTATCATTTTCCTATACATATATGTGTAGAAATAGCAAAAGCTTTGGAACAAGTGGGACCAAAATCTAAAACTATTAAATGAGAGCATTGTATTAAGTCAAAGTCATGCATCTATAATTGTTTTAAGATGACACTCAGCATCTTTTAGAGTTTTCAATCAGGAGATAGCGGTATTAAATCTTGCAATATTTTCATCCTACGTTTTTTCCATACACCACTAGAGGCCACACAACTCCAAAAATACATGAATGATTACATAAACTGCTAATCAAAGCATAAAAGAAAATAGAAAGGTAAATGGAGGAATTATCACTGTTTGCCTGGCAAAGTTTTATATTCAGGGATTTTCCAGGAAGAATTTAGGTGGCCTTGCGAAGTCACTAAGATTTGTGCTGTTTACTTCCTTCTGTATCTGCAACATACTCATCTGTTGCACACCCCTTACACAAACCCTCACACAGAGAATATATGAGATGTGTAAGTAAGTGCACACGGTACACAGAGCCTTGAAATGAGTATAACTCTGAATCATGAATTATCTACTAAGAAACTGAATTAGAAAAAAAAGTACTGTATTTTAATTTAGACTGCTAAAAATGTACTTGCTTGCTTGCTTTTTTAATATTAGGTTAGCTATGTTCTCACTCATTTGGGGAATATGAATAATAGTGAAGGGGAATATAAGGGAAGGGAGGAGAAATGTGTGGGAGATATCAGAAAGGGACACAGAACATAAAGACTTCTAACTCTGGGAAATGAACTAGGGGTGGTGGAAGGGGAGGAGGGCGGGGGGTGGGGGTGAATGGGTGACGGGCACGGAGGGGGACACTTGACGGGATGAGCACTGGGTGTTATTCTGTATGTTGGTAAATTGAACACCAATAAAAATTAATTTATAAAAAAAAAATAAAACTCTCAATATCTTGCCTTCGCAAAAAAAAAAAAAATATTAGGTTAGCTAACAGTGTTTACATGTATGGCAAAAATATGACCATTCTTTGTGTCAAACTTTACATTATGCCACAAACATATTTTTATTATAATTAGGTAAAGACCCCTGAAGACGAGCTGCCTTCTTCCTCTAAGAGCACACGTCCCTGGATGATCTGAGAGTAGCGTGGGGATAACATTGCCAGTAAACAGACCAGTCTTCTGGATCTCTTCTTACATCCCAAGTAAAATTAGATGTAGCATTTTCAGCCTGATTCCTAAATGTTTTGTCTGTCAGCCGGCAGCTTGTCACCTTGAGCAGACTTAACCAATTAATTCAGTTCTCCGGTTCCTGGCTAGACTTGAATCATAGAAAGCTTTCATACCATCTCAGCAGAAGTTTAAACTGTGATCTCTATGGTGAGTAAGTAGTGTCTAGGCTCTGGGAATTTATTTTATGAGAAACCATAGCACCTGTGCTCATTTTTAAGGAAGACATGGTAATGTTACCAAGCATTTCTCTAAATGCCTTTTACTCTGGGCATTTCTAACAGTTTTCCTGAGGAGTAAACATATTTTTTCTTCTTTTTCAGCTAGGAAAAGAGTAGTTAAGGGAGGTTAAATGGCATTGTGATAGCGAACTATTACCTAAAGGAAACTGTCTTCAGATTTTTTTACTATAACTGTTCATATTGACAATTAATAAATGATGTTATGTCAGAATTAATGGATCAAAATCCTACAGGGCTTCTCTCATGTCCAGAACAGTATAGACTATTCAGGAGATAGAAAGACATGTAAGGCCCAGTTCTACCTCCCAAGAACTAACAATCTAGATATGAAATTAAAAATATATCTTTAATACCAATATAACTACATGCTGTTTAAGAGGTACATCTGAAATAGTTAAAAAACGCTGGTCAAAGAGGATTACCATAAGCAAAATAAGAAAACAATGGCAATAATATTCTTGAAGAACACAAAATAGAAAGTATTAAACAAAAAAATGTTTATTTTATAAAAGACACCACAATTTTTGCTGAAGCTCAAAAATATTAATATTTTCCCTCCAAACAAGACAGCTTCAGGGCAGAAGGATATTATGAAATGAAATATCAACAAACAATATTAATGAGATACTTTGAAATAACATCAATGTTGGGAAAATAAAAATGAGCTAAAAATAGATATATTGCCTACTTAAGTAATATAAGTAGTTGTGGATTATGGATATATCCTGTATATATTCGTGATATTTTATATTATCTATAATTCTATATAGTATGTATTTTATATTGAATAATTATAAATTACATCATATATAATTTATTTGTGGAATATGCCTTGTCATATCTAATACATATTTATATATTTTGTGTTATATATAATGCATATCTGTAAATAGTTTTTTTAGAGAAAAAAAAAGCTACCTGTCATCAAATGGTATAAAGGATTAATATATTCCAAATTTCAGATATTACATGTTTCTTTTTAAATCCCTTTGGAAACAACTATCAACTAATGATAACTCTAAATGTTATCACTCTTAGCATTCATTAAAATTATGTTACAAAGGGGCCCCTGGGTGGCTCATTTGGTTAAGTCTCCAACTCTCAGTTTTGGCTCAGATCATGATCTCATGCATGGATCATGAGGTTGAGTCCTGCATCGGGTCCTCTCTGTGGGGAGTCTGCCTGGGAATTCTCTCCTTCTATCCTTCCTTTCTCTCTCTGTCTCAAATAAATAAACAAATCTTTAGAAAAAATTATCATGCCCAGTATCTCTTATATGAAGACATGTAATTGAAGTGGTATTTAATATTCATGTATTTTAAATACTTTAAAAGTGTCAATACTGTCTAGATATAGATTCAGTGTGGCCCAAACTAGTTTCTTCTTAAATAATAGACTGTTTTTAAAATTTATATGGGAGTACAGAGGACCAAGAATAGTCAAACCTCCCCAGTAAAAGAAAATTTAAAAAGAAGCAGATCAAAAGGCCTCTTACAGAACAAAAATATTAAGATTTTTTAGGAGTGATTCAGGGACAGACAATTGCCAATAGTAGAGAAAAGGATTGTGAAAAAGACTTCTATTTATGAGGAACTTGGCTTCATGAAAGATGTGGGATTGCAGGGTATTGACCAAAGGAGTGACTATTACCTTTGCAAATGTGCAAAATGTAAATTTCTTAATTTTAACTTCAGCTTGCGAAAATCCATTTTAGAAGAAACAAGAAGCTAGAACACAAACTGGATTAAGATATTTGCAGTATATATAAACAACAAGTATTAACTGCCAAATATATGAAGACTCTTGGGATCAGTAAATAAGTAAACAGAATTGAAAAACTATTCAGACATGAACAAGTATTTTGCAAGAAAAGTAATACAAAAGGCTAAAAAAAAGTGATGTGCTCAATTTCATTAGTGTCACAAAAATATAAGGCCAGATAACAATGAGATACTATTTTAGACTCATCCAATAGTGGAAGGAAGTTAAGTCTGACTATGCTGAGTTTTGCAGATGAGGTGAGTACTGGGCTCGATTCTGCTGGCAGGAGCATGAACTGGACAATCAGTTTGGGAACCAGTTTGGCATTATCTTGTAAAAATTAGCTTTGTTTCCACTATGATCCAATAGTTCAACTTCTAAATATTTATACAAAAGAAACTCATATAAAAGTACACCAGGAAACATATAATTAAGGTTCAATAAGACACTTTAGGTAACAGAGAAAAAAAAACCTCAAATGTCATTAATTACATAAAAAATAGTAAAATGTATTTTATTACAACCTCATAATGGAATATTGTGCATCAGAAAAAATAAATGAGTTGTCGCTGTGTTGAGTAACATGTGTAACCTTATTATGATAGGATTGAATGGGAACCCCATATGCAGTATGATCACCTTTATCTAAACTTTAAAAAAGACCATATACATTTATTATCTTTATTATACTTTATTCTTTTAAAGCTAAGTCTTACCTGATTAGTTTTGAGAGAAAGAGAGAGAGAGGAGGAAGAGAGAGAGAAAATCTTAACCAGGCTCCACACCCAGTGCAGAGCCTGAGGTGGGGCTTGATCCTAGGGCCCTGAGATGGTGACTTGAGCCAAAATCCAGAGTCGGACACTTGACCAACTAAGCCATGCAGGTGCCCCAGTTATCTTTATTATGCTTTAAAAAGGTTTCTTAGTGGATGGTGGATTTGAAAAGATGACTAATATAAAAATATGACTAGAAAATAAAAATGTAAATATTTAAATGCTTATAGTCTGATAGACACTTTTCATTTTTGATGGAAAGGTAAATGGAGACCATCTCCCTGAAAAGCAAGGTATTAATATCTAAAGAAACTTAAACTGTTTTCTTCTTTGAAGAAGTAGTTCTTAGACTCAGATCCTAAAAATAACCAGTGATATGAAGAGTTTATATAAAGATATTCATCACAGTGTGATTGACAGTAACAAAAAATTACAAATGAAAAAAAATTACAAATGAAATGTAAACTATTATAATTATATGTAATATATACATAAAATGCACATTAGGCAAAAATTAAAATTGTGCTTTAAACTTTTTAGAATAGTCAGTTAATTATTTTATAACAAATAGTACCTAAACATTATTTTAAGAAGCAAGCATAAGAATCAGCAAAATAGCTAAAATATGCCTCCATCCAGAAATAATGTGTTAGGAGAATATCATTCCTAGTTCCCCTATATATTTATTTTACGCACAGATTTCCCTAGTTCATGAGTTTTCAGGAATGGCTCTCTTCTATTGCCATTGCATGTAAGCAAAAAGATATCACTGTTTTTAATATTCTTGCATCAAAATATCAGATCTATAGAAAACTTGTTCCCTAGTATCTAAAATTTCTCATGGAAAAAGCTGAGGCTAATTGACTCAGTCTACCTATAACCTCCAATGGTGACATTGTCTGCAAGGATCCTGAAAAAGTCTTTATTTTTCAAGTTTCACGGTATAATCACAATAGTTTCAATATATTATATATGCCACATGATTGAACAATGAAGTGTACCATTTAAACATTTATATATACTTCTCTTATGACAAATGTTTGTTCATTTGTTGGATTCTCCTTTCAGCCTCATTTATATCAATACTATGATCGTTAGGTGTAGCTCGTCTATTCCACATGTTTCTAATTTAGTTTGTATTTCTGTAAGATTTGTTTTGGGCCTCTTTACTTAATATTCCTTTTTTTCTTGATTGTGGGGTTTTTCTTGATTGTGAGGCTCTCTCAAAGAGCTGTTGCTTTTTTCTTTTCCTTTTTCTTGCATTGTGTTCCTTTTCAAACTGGACTCTGATAGTTTTAAAAATGTGTTGTACATTTATTTTGTCCATTTCTTGCTCACTTACCAGATATTTTTTTCATCTCTCTTTCTGCCAAAATGTTTCTATGTTTGTTGTTATTATGTGGATTAATTCTTCTCAACTCCATGACTACTATGTCTGAAACTCGTCTTTCCTCCTCTACCCATCTACAGTTTGTGATTTGAGATGTGACTTTTTAGTCCACTTAGGAGGAAGAGCTTTTATGGAGTTATATGTAGCTTTTATTTGATATCCTGGGCATTTCTTACACTTCTTAGTAACGTGAGATGGTATGACCTAGAGTTGTCTGTACTTAACTAGAGGAAATATCATGATTCTTTGGCAGAACACTTGGACCCCTCAAATCACCTCGCCAGTTCATCATGCAACACTTGTAAATGCCTAGGGATTGAGCCTCTGCTTTTATTTTATTTATTTATATTTTTTGTAGGGATTGAGCCTCTGCTTTTCCTAGACTACCTGCTTATCATTTTTATGCAGTATAACTATTTTTATCTTACCTTCAAATTGGTAGGTATGATGAGAATTTTGGAAATTTCCTTGACTTGCATTCTCTCCAGGAATGATGCACCTGTGTTATAACACAAACATTGCCATAGCAGAATTCTTTCCTTGGTCCAGATTTTTCAAAGGTCGCGACATGAAATTGTGCTTCTAACTTGGTTTGTTTGCATCTGTTGATATTTCTATTTGGTTATTTCTGCATTTTAAACTTTTATCTAATTTGAGGTATATAGATTTTTTTAATCCTGTTTTTAATCTAGAAACCTTCTTTTATTACTTTTTAATGTTTTTTTAAAAGATTTTAAGTAATCTCTACACCCAGTGTGGCACTCAAACTTACAACCCTGTGATCAAGACTTGTATGCTCTACCAACTGAGACAGCCAGGCACCCCAGAAGTCTCCTTTTAAATGCTACATTTCTGGGGAAAAAAATGACTGTAAAATCTCCATATTCTAAACAAACAAATGCTTAGAAAAACATTTGTAAAATAATGAGTAATGTCTTCTGTTAGGGCTTACTGGTTATTTTATTCTTTGTTTTATAACTTTCTCTGTTTTTCAGATTTCTTTTTCTGAATATATGCTGCTTTGATTGTCCAGGCAAGAAACGGAATCATTTTGGAAATACACAAGATTCCTCAATTGTAAGACAACAAATAAAAATAATTATTATTTGCATTTTGTATGATTCAATTATATTTTAAGTTCACTGTAAAATTTTGACTGGTAGAACCTTATTAATGAGGTCTATTAAATATATAGTATGCAGAAAAATTAAACATGATAATATGTAGATATGGGGAATTCTGAGGAATGTCAAACCTCAAATGAATTCTACAAAAATCAAAATTTATTCAATTATATAGGTAACACTAATTCCACAGGAAACCAATTGTGTTTAGTTCCCCTCATTTCCCGCGTCTCTGTACTTGACCATATTCATGTGAGTTGTTACCTTGCAGCACTAGGTTTCTTTAGGAAAGAACTGTGATTTTCAGATTTCTGGTTTCCATAGACCAGGCCAATGTCAAAATCAGTTTTGGAATTGGTGGAGTATTGCCAACATTTTGTTTTTTCAGGCTCCAAAATGAAACAAAATATGACTAACATCTCTTTTTACCACCTTTAGGAAAAGATTATATACACCTGAATAATCCCAAATAATTATAGGTTTTGAAGCAGAAGACCAATTTTCCAACGTTTGGTTCCCCTCACTTAAAAAAGCTTGAACAGAACACTTTGTGGATCTCCGCAGAAGTTGAAGTTTCAGTATTCAAAGGTGAATTACTTAAGATTAGTGTGATGCTTGGGGCGCCTGGGTGGCTCAGTGGGTAAGCCTGCGACTCTTGATCTCAGCCCAGGTCATCATCTCAGGGCTGTGACAAGGAGCCTAAGCACAGACTGGGCTCCACACTGGGCTCTGAGCTGGGTATAAAGCCTGCTTAAGTTCTCTCTCTGCCCCTCTCCACCCACCCTCTCTCTCTTAAAGAAAAAAAAAAAGATTAAAATGATGCTAATAGTAAGTTGTGGAGTCATGACTTAAAAACAGCTTAGAGTTTTGTCCCAAGCTACTGGATTGTAGAATAACTATAGTAAGAAGTATGGGGCCTCTTTGTGAGGTATATCACATATAACACACCACTTTCTGCATTAGGAGGTGAGAGATGTATACCTTGATTTAATTAGAAACATCCTCTTCCCCTGGAAAAGATGATTCACATACCCCACTGGGGAGAGCGTACTCACAATTCAAGATACAAAATGGACTTAGTGCAGTCACAGAAACAGTGAGGAACTGAATCGACTGCAGGCAAATCATTTCAATTCAGTACAAAATGAAAGTTAGGCCTGGACTATTTCATTTGGGATTGCTTTTTGCAATCTCATAATCTCTTTAATGGAAGTGATTTGTTAATGAAGCAGTGGTAATGAAACAGAAGTCTCTGTTTCCTGCAGGCCTCTTGTATTTCTTGTGCTTATGCCTGCTTTCATTATTCCTAGAGAAAGGTACACAATTTGGTCTGGTATATATCAGTAATAGAAAGGCACTTACAGGAGGACAGGAAAGGACATCATCAATAGAGTATAATCTCTGTTTCTGGAATCATTATTGCCCTCTTTGGAGTGCTTTTTCAGCCTCAAAAGCAATAGATCTTGAAGCAAGCTAAAGCTATAATAAAAAGATATTTTACCTTTAGTCCTTTAAACAATATCTCTTTGATCTAAATGGGCTCTCTGCTTTAGCAATCACCACTTAAATTTTTCTCATTTCTTGACTTGAAAACCCACATTCTAGTTTTATCCAATAGTAAAATTCTAGAAACAAAATTCTTCTTCAAAGAGATGGATTTTTTGTGTGTGTGGAAAAAATCCCTTTATAACACAATTGATGTCGCAATATCCTATTGTGTCTTGCATGAAAGCCCGAATTCTCTTAGAATTAGTGGACAGTTTTTGACAGAGGGGTGGTAAAAGCTCATCCAGTACATCAAGACAAGTTATATTTATTAAAACTGGGTCAGAGGGAAGACTTTTGAGCTAAAGCGCTGTTTAAGAAGATTAATAGATTTTTATTTTTGAAATGGCATCTCTGAACTAAAAGTCATACGGGAATCTTAAATTCCGGCATCATCCCCAAATCAAGGATTTTCTATGCAGTACATTTCCAACCTTGCCAGTCTGTATATAATGTTGCCTATTGGCCATGATGTGATTCCCAACTCCACTAACCCTTTTCAGGTAGTTTCCTCATATCTACAATGGGAATAATGATTAATTCCTACCACAGATGGATTTTTATAATTAAATTAGATCATTTATCAGAGCATAAAATCTGAAATAAACATTTATTTAACAAACTTATCAATAGCAGATTCCAAGGGGGTGTGAACACCCATTTACAATGATGTTTCAGGATCCTTAAGTCGTTCAGTTCGCAAGTATTGCACCTTACATAATTTTCAATCTCCAGCAGCTAAGATGTCACAGGCAGAGATACAGAACTGTCCCACTAGAATATCTATGGGAGGGAGGGGGCATTTGTCTTTGGAAGAATACTGGAACATTCTTATGAACCTTCTGCAGAATCTGCCAAATGCAAGTGAGTGGCTTAAATTCTTCAAGTCATTTCCTGTTGCTGAGAGCCCAGAGCAAGATGAGCTGCATACTCTGTGGGGCTCAATGCAAAATGAAAATGTAGGATCCTTTTCAAATAGCAGGAAACAAGTGCTAGGAAAGATACTAAAATATTAAATATAAAATTCCTTACTTCTGGAGTCTTTTTCCTTCTTTCTCAACCTAAGATACAGATGTTAATATAGATAGAGACATATAGTTTTAAATTTACTATTTGCTTGCATGCTCTTTGGGCAGGAGGATACCTGGAGGGCCATCGAAAACATTCCCAGGCCCCTCAAGGCCCTATCCCATGACTGGGTGTGCTTGCATGACTCACCACCAGTTGCTGGGTCCTCACCTCCTGCAAGGCTCCAGACCAACATGCTGAATCTCCTGGAGCAGAGAAATCAAGCCAAAACCACACAGGGCACTAAGACTTCTACTTCTGGAGGGACTAGCTATCTAGCTTAGGGTGAGTAAGAGACTCCTGTGGAACGTTCCAGGCCTCTGCCATCTGGGGAGGAATGATCACCACCAAATCCCACCAGGGTGAACATGCCTGAACTCCACCCTGTGAATGCTCATGACTGTGCCCCAGCTGGTGAGGGCCAGTGCTATCCTTGGGCAGGCAGGGAGAGGCTGAGAACTGGTACAGCAGAGGTGGAGGGAGATGGGACTGCGGGTGAGTAGACATTCTAAGTCTCTTGAGTTATGCAAAGCACAAATTCAAAGATGAAATTAAGAACTTCAAGTCAGTGATTCAAGTCACATTAAAATCCAAGTGTTGGGTCTTTACTGTTCACAGAGCCCTTTGCTCACTCTTCTGGTTGCAAGTTGATGAAGACTCTCCTGACCCAAAGGGCAATAGAGAAGTGAAATCTGTACCCTTGGGCATTTGAGGAGGCAAATGTGATTGTTTCTAGTGTTTAGGATGTGCCTCCCTGGAGCATTAAGAAGAATTAGAATGATGCTTTTTCATTTCAGTTTAAAAAGCATGTGTTTTTTTTTCCTGCAAATTATATTTATGAATAAAAATCAAGCAATATCCTCTGAAGGAGGATTGTTTGGAGTAAACTCTCTTCACAGGTATATGCTCACCTGATCACGATTTCACTTCCCAGCCAGTCTAATACTGTTTTTTGGATCGACCGATAGGGAAATTTGTGTTTATTACCCAACTGATTTTCCTGACTGCCATTCCCACTGCCCTCGCTGATGAATGTGACTAAATGCTTTTACTCCTGTTTCAGTAGACAGCCTATTAGGGTTCTCCGTGTGATTTAATGAAATAAGGCACTCCCCAGGATTCAAAGGCAAGGTCAATTGAAATTGAAACAATTAGAAAGACACATAAAACATGGGAAATTAGGTGGAAAGATTTCATAGGCACTGGTTCTATTACTTTTGTCTTCAAAGAAATCTGTTCCTTGTCTCATCCCCCACACACTTCATCCTGAGGGTGAGGGTGAGAATGCATCTTTCACTCATGAGCAAATGCCTCCTTCTTGAATGCTCAGGACATTGTTTTCTCACATTCCACCTCCTCTTAGCCAACACTGTCTACATAGTCTTTAGAGAATTTGACAACTGGCTCAGGTCTTCCTCTCTTCTTCGTTTTTTGTTTGTTTGTTTTGTTTTGTTTTTTGTTTGTTTTTTAAGTTGTACTGGGAACCTCAGGGGCTATTTATGTGATGAATCCAGCACCTTACCTGTTTGGTTTTCCTGGTGAATCTCCGTTCCAGTCCAGGCACCTAAGGGGTCATGAAGTACAGCTAGTCCTAACCCACAGTTTTAGCCATTGTGAAATCTTGAGAGTCTGTTGCTACACTTTTTTATTTTAAATTTAAATTCAGTGAGTCAACATATCATTAGTTTCAGATGTAGTGTTCAATAATTTATCAGTTGCGTATAACACCCAGTGCTCATCCCATCATGTGCCCTCCTCAATGCCCATCCCCGCAATTGCCCCATCCCTCCACTCACCTCCCCACCAATGTTGCTCTACTCTTACACAGTTTTCCGTTTCTTTGGATTCTCACTAGGTTGCTCTCACCTCTTTTGCTCTTCCACACCCTTACAATTCCCAGTCCTTTGCTTTATTTTTCTGGATGCTACTAGTCCTTACTGTGTTCCCTTTTTTCCTCTTATGTCCTCAACCCCTTGGGCTATCACCTTATTCTTACCTGATTTCTCTTTGATCACAGCCACCTTGCAAAATTTCAGCTGTGATTCTGTTCACACCATCCTTCTCTGTTCCTATGCCTTGTAAGTAGCATAATATAATGAAGAGGGGGCATCTAACTCTAGGATAGAATATTACTTCAAATTTATAGTTTCAAATGTATAGTTTTATAGTTTCAAGTCTTTAGCTGAGCAGGACCTTCATTGTTCCCCAGGATTTATTGTTTTTTGTTTTTAAATTTGAAAATTATTGGGCTTTCTGGGTGGCTCAGTTGTGTAAGTGCTGACTTTGGCTTACGTCATGATCTTGGGGTCCTAGGATGGAGCGCCACAGTGGGTTCTGCACTCACCATGGAGTCTGCTTGTCCCCCTTTTCTCCCTCTGCAGCCCCCCCTGCCCCCCGCCCTCTGCAGAGCCTATCTGAGAACTGAATCTCATAGTCCTTGGCACATTGGGGATATGGGAGGTCCTGAGTCCGCACACTGACTCTTGACCACATTGTTCTCCACGTACAGCTCTTCCGCTCCCCACTCCTGGAGTCAATAGTCTATTCTTTTACCTTTTGAAGTAAACATGTTTTTCTCTGCTTCCCAAAGTTAATCATTCCTATAGCCAACCTGTTAGCTCTGAGTAAGAACTGGAGGAGACAAAGCCTCGGGGTCTGAGCCCAAGTTCAGTTAGAGTTCGAGTCCGAGTCTCAGGTCCACCTGCCCCCCAGATTAAAATTCATGAGACTCAGAGTCTTTCTTCATATCATCACCTCTGACTATCCAGGATCCGTAGCAATGTTCTTTTTCTCTCTCAAATAAATAAATAAATAAATAAATAAATAATAATAAATAAATAAAGTCTTTAAAAACAACAACAAAAGACAAAATTAAAATAATTTACCCAGCTTTTTCACGCATTCCTTGGATATACATGCTCATATTTTTTCACTTTCCTCTGCAATTGATTCCATTTAAGCACTCCTTCAGCAAACTACTTTCCTACTTCACAGAAAAGCTAGAAGCTATTTGCCAAAATTCCTTTTTTTATTTTATAAATTAATTTTTATTGGTGTTCAATTTACCAACATACAGAGTAACACCCAGTGCTCATCCCGTCAAGTGTCCCCCTCCGTGCCCGTCACCCATTCACCCCCACCCCCCGCCCTCCTCCCCTTCCACCACCCCTAGTTCATTTCCCAGAGTTAGAAGTCTTTATGTTCTGTGTCCCTTTCTGATATCTCCCACACATTTCTTCTCCCTTCCCTTATATTCCCTTTCACTATTATTCATATTCCCCAAATGAATGAGAACATACACTGTTTGTCCTTCTCCGATTGACTTACTTCACTCAGCATAATACCCTCCAGTTCCATCCACGTTGAAGCAAATGGTGGGTATTTGTCGTTTCTAATGGCTGAGTAATATTCCATTGTATACATAAACCACATCTTCTTTATCCATTCATCTTTCGATGGACACCGAGGCTCCTTCCACAGTTTGGCTATTGTGGACATGGCTGCTAGAAACATCGGGGTGCAGGTGTCCCGGCGTTTCATTGCATCTGAATCTTTGGGGTAAATCATGCTCATGGATTGGCAGAATTAATATTGTGAAAATGTCAATGTTACCCAGGGCAATTTACACGTTCAATGCAATCCCTATCAAAATACCATGGACTTTCTTCAGAGACTTAGAACAAATTATTTTAAGATTTGTGTGGAATCAGAAAAGACCCCGAATAGCCAGGGGAATTTTAAAAAAGAAAACCATAGCTGGGGGCATCACAATGCCAGATTTCAGGTTGTACTACAAAGCTGTGGTCATCAAGACAGTGTGGTACTGGCACAAAAACAGACACATAGACCAATGGAACAGAATAGAGAACCCAGAAATGGACCCTGAACTTTATGGTCAACTAATATTCGACAAAGGAGGAAAGACGATCCACTGGAAGAAAGACAGTCTCTTTAATAAATGGTGCTGGGAAAATTGGTCATCCACATGCAGAAGAATGAAACTAGACCACTCTCTTGCACCATACACAAAGATAAACTCAAAATGGATGAAAGATTTAAATGTGAGACAAGACTCCATCAAAATCCTAGAGGAGAACACAGGCAACACCCTTTCTGAACTTGGCCACAGTAACTTCTTGCAAGATACATCCACGAAAGCAAAAGAAACAAAAGCAGAAATGAACTATTGGGACTTCATCAAGATAAGAAGCTTTTGCACAGCAAAGGATACAGTCAACAAAACTCAAAGACAACCTACAGAATGGGAGAAGATATTTGCAAATAACATATCAGATAAAGGGCTAGTTTCCAAAATCTATAAAGAACTTCTTAAACTCAACACCAAAGAAACAAACAATCCAATCATGAAATGGGCAAAAGACATGAAGAGAAATCTCACAGAGGAAGACATAGACATGGCCAACATGCACATGAGAAAATGCTCTGCATCACTTGACATCAGGGAAATACAAATCAAAACCACAATGAGATACCACCTCACACCAGTGAGAATGGGGAAAATTAACAAGGCAGGAAACAACAAATGTTGGAGAGGATGCGGAGAAAAGGGAACCCTCTTACACTGTTGGTGGGAATGTGAACTGGTGCAGCCACTCTGGAAAACTGTGTGGAGGTTCCTCAAAGAATTAAAAATAGACCTGCCCTACGACCCAGCAATTGCATTGTTAGGGATTTACGCCAAAATTCCATATAATAATTTCTCCTTCCTTTTCAAATTACAAAGTTATATATGTCTCTTCCAGCTCTTTCTCCCTCCATTCAACGTCTGGCATGAACACTCTGGTCTCTCTTTGGTAGTTGTGCTCTATCAGTCATCCTTTCTATTTTTATCCTTAACAATATTTTATCATTTGGCCCTTTTCTTCTAATATATAAGCAATGCTAATTTCCCCCACCTTATAAATAGGGAAAGCAAAAATTTCATTTCTCACACCATTATACTCTCTACTATCCTTACTTTCTCTAGTTTACAGTTGAAATTTTTGAAAGAATATTCTATATTGGCTATCACAATGCTTATATCCTACTTCTAAGCATTCACTTTTACTTCATTTTCAAACATCCTGTAACTGGGGACTCCAAAAATATCTTAAGGACACTTTCTTGTCTGACTCTACCGATCTGAGGTATTTGGCATCATTGGTTATCCCTGTTTTCTTGATTCTTCCTTAGACTTTTACTATTCACCCTTGATCTATTTTTCCTCTTATTTTTCTACCCTCCATGACCACAAATGCTTTGTCCCTTTCATAGCTTCTCATCGTTTTTTTTTCTGTGTCAGTATGGGAGAATTCAGGACATCATCTTTATCCTTTTCTCTTCCTTCAATTTTTTTGAAGATTTTATTTATTTATTTATTTATTTATTTATTTATTTATTATTTATTTATTTATTTATCAAAGAGAGAGAGGGAGAGAGAGAGAACAAGCAGGGGGCATAGGAGAGGGATAGGGAGAAACGGGCTTTCCACCTAGCAGGGGGCCCGAGGCAGGGCTCCATCCCAGGACCCTGGGATCATGACATGAGCCAAAGGCAGACACCTAACTGACTTGATCCACCCAGGCACCCCTTTTCTTCAATTTAAACATATGAGTTTTGAGCACCTGCCTCTAAGATTGAGTAACAAGAATAAAGTTTATCTTCCTACCTAAAAGACTAAAAATATGGATAAAATTTTTTGAAATGATGATTTCTTTAAAGATTGGGTATCAATCAGTGAACCACAAGGGACCGGAAGCAAATGAAATGAGGACAGATTGCCCCATTTTACTGCCTTCAGAGAGTTTTCAGGTTATAGTTCACGAAGGGAGTACCCAGAAAGAGTCCATCGACTCACTGAGTTGGGAGAAAGAGAGTTGAGAATCTGGGGACATCAAGATAACTCAAGTTCAGAATATAAGAGAGAAGGTCCCTAAACAGAGAATAGAGGAAGCTTGCAGAGGATCCCTGAGTCTTTATCAGAATAATGACTGGCAGATGTTTTTTGGGAAACTACTTAAGGCCAGTAGGGAATTACCCTAAAATATTAGAAGAAACAGCTAGAGCTCACACAAGGCTGGAACAAATATCTGCACTTCAGCTGGACTAGATGGCATCATAATAGAGGTGTGACACTGAGTAAGGTACTCATAAAGGTCTTATCTCAGTTGTGGAAAATTATTATCCCAAGAGTAAATGCAGCTTTGGTCCTACTTAACAAATCTTAAGAGGAAGATCTGAGAGGATTTAACCATTTACAATAAGTTAACTGTGTCCCTGAACAAAGCTCAACAGTAATTATTGGAATACTAACATATACACTCAACAACATAAACATCACAACGCATGGCATTTTAAAAAAAATTATGAAGCATGCAAAGAAGCAGAAGAATACGACCTGTAAAAAAGACAAATGCCGTTAAATTGAAATCAATTCAGAGCTGATACAGATGTTAAAATTTAGAAACAGGAACATTAAAATTCTTTTTTTTATTTTATTTATTTATTCATGAGAGACCCAGAGAGAGAGAGGCAGAGACACAGGCAGAGGGAGAAGCAGGCTCCGTGCAGGTAGCCCGATGTGAGACCCAATCCCGGGTCTCCAGGATCATGCCCTGGGCCAAAGGCTGGCGCTAAACCACTGAGCCACCCAGGCATCCCAGGGACATTAAAATTCTTATTTTAACTGTATCCAATATAATGTAAAAGACAGAAGAGAGATTGAACATGTTAATAGAGACACAGAAAATATAAACTAGACCCAAGTAGGACTTTCAGAAATAAATATGACAATGTTGGAGGAAGAAGATTACTGGGGGATTTATGGGAGGCTAGATATTACAAAGGGTAATAATAGTAAATTTGAAGCTATAGGAACTCTCCAAAGTGGGGGAAAAAAAAGAGGGAGAGGAAAAATAAAAGTCCGTATAGACCTATGGAACAACTTCAAATACCCTAATATACGTGCAATGGAACTTCCTAAAAGAGAGTGAAAAATAAAACATTTATTTGTCACCAAAAATTTGGAAAATTTGGAAAATTATTAACTCATAGATTCTAGGAGCTAAGTAAACCCCGAACATATGAATAAGAGTTTCAACCTCTGCATATTTGTGGATGACTGTCAACTATGGATGACATCCTTTTATTTTTCATATTTAAACTTTTTTAAAAGATTGACTTATTTGAAAGAAAGAGAGCCACACACACACACACACACACACAAACAAATAAAAATAAAAAGAGAGAGAAGAGAGAAAGGTGGTGGTGGGGAGGAGCAGAGGGAAACAGTAGAAGAAGGAAACTCAAGCAAATTCTGTCCTGAGCACCAGTGGGAGCCTGGCTTGATCTCACCCCCCTGAGATTTTGACCTGATCCAAAACCAAGAGTCCCAGGCTTCCCTCACAGTGCCACCGGGTGCCCCAGGAAGACAGGCTTTTAGATCAATGACTTTTTAAAGTAACGGACAACCTATTAAACATCTTTACCTGGATGCCCCATGCAGACTTTAAAGACAACGTGGCTACTCACTTGCTTACTTGCTTGTCACCCAACATTTATGGAGATGCTGGTATGTTCCAGACATGGCAGCAGGGATCAGAATCCCACAATGGAAAGGAATGGTTCCCAGCCTCTAGGTGTGCCCACAAGACATCAGTGTGGCATTCAAAATGCCACAGGTTAAACACCACAATGGTGATGACTCAAAGATACAAAGGACCATGGATGAGGGGTCTTCCATGCCATGTGGACATGGCCCTGCCCCAGGTAGTTTGGGGGAGAACAGCGAAGGCAGGAGGGAGGCACTTGGAGGGAAGGGCACCTGGGAAAACAGTCTAGGGCAGGACTGAGTCAAAGGATGGCCCAGGTAAATGTGACGGGGGGCCCTCAGGAGGAGCTTTTAGAGGTGGTGGTCTTGACCTGGGGCTACTTCTCAGGCCTTGGGAGAGGAGACAAGGTCCTGAGAGTGTGGCAGTGAGAGGAGGAGGCCTGTGTCTGGAGAGACCCTGCCAGGGGCCGGGAAGACTCCCAAGGTTTGAGGAGAAGGAGTGAGAGAAGAAATTTGTTTAAAAAAATTAAATTAAAAAAATCAGTTGTGACTGAGTTAAAACATATCCATGAAAATAGCAGCAACAGAAGTCAGATTACAGTAGGATGAATAGAAAATAGGATGCAATGAAATGGGAACTGGAGATACAAATGACTCTGTTCTCCCTGAGTAGCTGGGGAGGAAGGTTAGGATTGAGGCAACTGCCAGATTGGAAAGTAGGGATGATGCATAATGGGGAGAACCTTCTTTTTGCATAGACATCATGGGGTGGAAAGTGGTAGTGCTCCCCAATACCTGAATCCCCTTCCTCCTTGCGACACCATTGTCCTACAGCATCCTGCAAACCCTTGCCCTTGCTGGAGCCATGGGACTGACCCCTGATCAGAGAAATGCAGGCAGGTAATGCACAGCACTACCAGATATGCCTCTAAAATCTCTCATGGCATCTTCCGTATTCTTCGTAAAATTAAAAGAATTCTTATCCTCTCACGTGGGTGCAGATGAACCAGAAGACTCGGTGAAATGGCAGAGGAGCACAGAGGGGATGAAGCCTTGGTCTCTTAACCATGGTGTGGAAGGATTCTCTGCTGACACGGTACTGTGACAGGATTCCCTTTAATTTCTATTTCTTTAAGCCTGTGGCTATTTTCTTTGCAATTTTTCAGGGTGCGGCAGTTTTCAAAGCCAGAGTTTATAAACCCTTTGAAGATTTTAATAATTCCTTCACATGTTTTATTGGGATGTCCAAGTATATCCTTTTATTTTGGTGACTTTCTACCTGTGATTCCCATGGTCCCCCAAGTGAAAATTGGTGCAGTTGGGTGCAGAGAGACAGGTCAGCCCCCCTGCATGCACTGCCCCCACCAGGGTCACTCCTCTCCCTCCCCTTCCTTGACTGCCACCCCAGCTGCTGCTGAGGATCTGCACCCAGGTCCTGGCCAGCTTTTTCTCTCAGAGCCCCAGGAGTCCTGGAGTGGCTGAGGCAGGAGCATGTTGCTTTGACAACCCATCTGTGCTAGTTGCTGCCAAGTGTATGTTTTTTTGCTCATAGACAAGGTCCACTGTGATACAGGATCTCACTTAGAAATATAGGTCCAGGGCAGCCCGGGTGGCTCAGCGGTTTAGCACCACCTTCAGCCCAGGGCCTGATCCTGGAGACCTGGGATCGAGTCCCATGTTGGGCTCCCTGCATGGAGCCTGCTTCTCCCTCTGCCTGTGTCTCTGCCTCTCTCTCTCTCTGTGTGTGTGTCTCTCATTAATAAATAAATAAAATCTTTTTAAAAAAAGAAATATAGATCCTGAGATGAAATTATTTAAGATTTTCAAGAAGGCAACAGCAGGGCATTAAACCACTCATGGAGATCCCTTTTGGGAGTGGGAGCTCATCTAACTCAGCAGATTGCCCGGCACAAAGTCATTAAAATCCCAGAGGTGGTTCGGGTTTAGGTGCTTTTTGGGTTTCTAATGTCAGGATTTCATTCTATCTTTCTGCAGTTTTCTCTGACTTTTCACTCTTTGTTGTTTCCTGTATTGGTTCAATTCTTCGACTAGCCTGGAAGAAAAATGGCAACTGGAGTTCCAGGTCTCTTATCCGTGTATTATTTTTGTTCTAGATTTCTCATCACATGTCTTGAGATTCTCACCAGTTAATCGGGCATGGGTTACATGGCTTGTCCTTAGGGGATAGGCTACTGGATTGGCTTAGTGTAGCTGGGGGGCTTCACCACTGTAGTAAGGTTTCCTGGAACCAGTGGCTCTCGGCATCAAAGCTAAGGACTTTTGGGAAGTAGGAATTGATACTATGGAAGAAATCAGAAATGTCTACCACGGACGATGTCTTGAGTTAATGACTGACAGATTGGAATACTTTGTCCTGGGGAGAATCTGTAAATATGCTTCTTGTCTCCAAAGTCTTTTTTTTAAATATTTTATTTATTTATTCACGACAGACACACACACACAGAGAGAGAGAGAGAGAGAGAGAGAGGCCAAGACACAGGCAGAGGGAGAAGCAGGCTCCATGCGGGGAGCCTAACATGGGACTCGATCCGGGTCTCCAGGATCACACCTTGGGCTGAGAGAGGCGCTAAACTGCTGGGCCACTGGGGCTGCCCTTGTCTCCAAAGTTTTAACTGAAATTGTAACTAGTATCATATAAGCTGCTCTGTAGATAAATATATGACAATTGTTAAACACAAAAATACTTTGAGAAAAATCCATTTACTTAGGGAGACTGAAAAGAAGAACTTAGCACAAAAAAAGTTCAGTATTTTTCCAGCATTGCTGCAGGAAGACATCTCAAGGCACCAGATACCAGTACTAGTTATATTCTAGATGTATGAATCTCCGAAGATGTGAAGAATAACATACTAGCCTGATGTAAATATCCTTGAAGCAATGGCAACGTTTCCTATAATTGTTCTGTGGTGAATGGACAGATTCTCTTATGGAACCTGGTTTGCGTAATGAAACTACACCTAGGGAAGTGTGAAGTGACTACTAACAATTATTAATCTAGCTAAAATAAGTCTTTCAAAGAGTCCTGAGGTGTTCTATCTCCTAAGAAGCTGAGTATCATTCTTGACTTTAAAAACCAAAAAAGAACAAAATTTAGAACAAGTAAACAAAAAGATCTCAATGATGTTCTCAACCAACTTCATACATTTGTTTGTTCATTAATTAGTTAATCTTAATACCACATATTTAGTGGCTGCTCTCATGTTGTCAGATTTGTGCTGAGATGCAAAGATGAGGCTAATGTGATGAGTGGACCTTTGATCATCAGGCACAAATATCTTGTTTTCTCATGATCTTAGCAACAAAACCTAGCCATTGTCCCTGATCCCTTGTCACCAGATTGCAAATATGCTATTATAGAAGTTTAACTATGATTATGTATACTTGTTGATTTCTTCTGGAGAGTGGTAGTTAAATACATAATTTTACAAAATGTTATTAAGATATTTCTCTATCTAGATTCTACACATTAAACAGGCATGGAATGAAGAACAATTATTTATTTGTTTTGCTTATTAACTAATGCAATATATAGTTTGATTAATTTCAAAAGTATGTTTGTTTGTTTTACTGTGATAGGCACTGAACTTCACTTTTGGGGGCTATGTTATTCTTACAAAATAGATTAATAGATTATAATTCCCCTCCTCAAACCATTTTTGGTTTGGGTTTTCAATTAGCAAGACAAGCAATTACTACCATTGTATCTGGCAGCTAGCCACTATTTTTAATTGAAATGGTGTTTTGCAAAATAAAGAGCATGAAGTTATTTAAGGAAGTGGTGTTGATGTGTTAACAGGAGTGAGGTATAAAGAATGGCGATTATATATTTTTAACATGCTAAAAAGTTTCCAAATTAACAGTTGGTAAAATTGTTATGAATGTTCCAGCAAACTCATCTACTTCTTGGAGAAACTCCCATAACATTAGGGCTCTTGCAAAAAGGCTTTTTAAAAGAG
The DNA here is from genome assembly GCF_905146905.1 of Nyctereutes procyonoides. Lineage (NCBI taxonomy): Eukaryota > Metazoa > Chordata > Mammalia > Carnivora > Canidae > Nyctereutes > Nyctereutes procyonoides. The sequence continues at coordinate 133,650 of NW_026575008.1, forward strand.
ACAAACAAAACATGACATCACGGAAAGCAGGGAGTTAGTTTATATAGAAGTAGCATGGCTTCAGAGTTAGATGGACCTGGATGATCCCATGTGATTAAATACCATAAATCCTATGAAGTCTCAGTTCTCTCATCTCTAGAAACTGAATACCAGTTTTACATTACAGATTTTTTTGAGTGTGTGTGGTCATTAAATGAGATAATATCCGGAAAACACACATCCCTGTGTCTGGCGTGTAAGTTTTCAGTAACTGACTAATACATGCTGTTTTTATGTTTGCTTATCAGAAATAAGACAGAAATATATTGATAAATATGTTGAAAAACTGATAACTTGTATAAAGACGTTTTACATTCTACTGATGTCTGTTAGTACATATCAGTATTCAAATCTCGCAGTATACTTCCCTCAATTGGTTTAATTTAGCCTCTCCTTCTGCTCAGTTTTTTTTTTTTTGCTCAGTTTTGTTTTGAATTCATCTAGAATGAGTCCAAATTCAGTATTAAAATCTTGCCAAGCCTATGAAGCCTGTGCTGACCTCTGAAATTTAAGTAAAGCTTATGTTGCTTTCTGTAAACAATAGACTGCAGAGGCACACAAAAGAATGATTGATCAAAGTAACCAAAGTCAAATAATTATTAAATTATTAATTAATTCATTTATTTTTTTCCCCACACATTGTTGTTTTGTGACTATTATAAGCAAGGAATAATTTGGGGCACTGGAGGCATAATCTAGCTAGTTGAATGGTTTTTCAGCCCTGATCTCCCATTAGAATCAGGTGGGAACATTTTTAAACTAGCAATGCCTGTCCTCTCTACCCAGAGATTCTGATTTAACTAATTTGTGTGAAGCTCAAATGTTTTAAAACCTCCCCATGGCAACTCTAGTATGTAGCTGTCCTTGAGAACCACATTTTTAAAGTAGCCATTCTCAATCTTGTGAACAATTGTAATCACCAGGGTAGTTTTAGAAAAATACTAATGCCTGAGTCCCATTGTTATTGGTGTAAGAGTCCACAGTATACAAATGGAGGTCTGGGTCCTTGGATTGCCCAGGAGATTTATGTAGGGATCCGTGCTGGGATACAGAAAGCAGGAAGGGAAGCACGTCACACAAAGCAGTTTATGAAAGCAAAAGGACGTTCTCAAGGTGGGATATGGGGCAGGTTCCAGGAGGTGGAACTAGCCTCTAGGTTGTTTTCTGGGATTGTATATTATTTGGTCTCCCAGGGCTGGGAGGAGCTCTGAAGAACAGTGGGGTGGTTTCTAGTGGCGGCTGTTTCCAATTATTTGGAGGACTCCTCCCACAGGTGGGGGGGTTGACCCTATAAAGTTTTAATTGAACTGTCCTGGCAGCCGTCCCCATCCTGGCAGGAGCTGTACCCGCATCATAGATGCATTTTAATGAGTCTAGGGGTTACCCTGGAGCAGAGGTAGAAGAGGAGAGTGCATGCTCTACACCCATGGCTCTGGGTCCGTCATCTCCAAGGTCTTGGAAACCACAAGGTAAGAATGTTGTGCCCACGGGTTTTTATTTTTTTAATTTATTTTTTGATAGATTTTATTTATTCATGAGAGACACAGAGAGACACAGGCAGAGGGAGAAGCAGGCTCCCTGCAGGGGAGCCTGATGCGGGACTCAATCCTGGGACCCCGGTGTCTTGATAGCCAAAGGCAGTTGCTCAACCACTGAGCTACCTAGGCATCCCCCCTCCTCCCTGGCCAAAACCCCTGGCTTTTAATGTGCAGCTTGCACAAGGTGCTTGCTTCTAGCTCCTGTCTCTATCATTCCCCTTCAAGGATTTAGGACTTTGCCCCTGGACTTTCCTTCCTCTGCCAGTCTAGCTTCTACCTAACAGCATTCTAGAGAATTTGATGTAATTGGCAGCTTTAATAGGCAGACAAACTTGAGAAACACTGATTAAGGGAAAGAGCACTAGAAGTCATAAATGCATTGACTATAAAATTACTGACATTAGTGGTGTCCAACTGGGATATCAGGGAAGAGTCTTTTCAGACAGTGGCCATTAAACTAAGAACCAAAGCTTGGGTAGGCAGTAGGCACTGATGATACAAACTTAGGAATGGCGGGAGGTAGTTCTTCCCTGGGAATGTGGTTAGAGGCCCTGAGGATGCAAGGCATTAAGAGCAGGGGGGAAAACTGGCATGAATTGAGGCAGAGAAGTTTGGTTGCTGGATTCAGTCAAAAAAGAGTTTGGAATCAGTCTTCAATTTTAATCAAGTTTTCTACCCATAATTTGGCTAATGGGTTAGAAGGGAGAAAAATGGTTGCAGATCCATTGGGAAGCTCTAATGATATTATATGAATCAGTAGAATGTGGTGATGAAGAGAGAGATGGAAAGGTAAATGGATTTAAGAAGTAGAAGCATTAGGATCTAATTGATTAATTTGAGGGCAGAGAGAAGAAGAGGAAGTCAAGAATGCCACAATTTTGTGGGAAATACTAAATACTAAATATTATATATTATGTACACATATACATTGGTTATTGCTTAAACAGATTTTTAGATCAATGTTTTGAATCTCTAGTAATTAAATCTACAAGTTTGTAGATACGTATACAACACACACAGTTTCTATATGTCAACTAGTCAAAAGAGGGTGAAAACATACAGTGAAGAGAGAGTTCACATTTGAACAGCAGATATAGACATACCACAAATCTGCAGACACTCACAATAGAAATATGCATTTATTCATAGAATAGACATAAATTTGTTTATTGTATGAATGCAATGAAAACAGGAAATTTGAAAACAAGTATGAAACGGCTCTTCCCTAATATTTTTGTGAGCTGTTGACTTAAATGGCATTTATTAAAAGTCATTGTGATCTTTGTCCTATAGCAGTTCTATGCAGTCATTCATTTTAATCAAGAGTCTGTGCGGAAGCTTCCCTTTAATATACAATACCTTTAAGAGATAATTTAAAGAGTCTAGTACATTTTTTTTAAATCAGATTCTTCTAATCTGAGCTTCCTGCTAATTGAAATCATAGGGGGAGGAGTTAGATTTCAGTCTCTATGACTTTCAAAGGAACATAACTCCCCTCTCCTCATGTGTTGGCTCCTATAATGACTTTCTTTCAAAGAGTATAGTATAGACAGGGGGGCATAGGATGGGGGGGGAGTGACTTTACAGTGGAGAAGCCTGACAATCTAAGATAATAAGTTTATCAAAGAGCAAAATAGGAGACATGAGTAATACACTTAGTATATAAGAGAGAAATAAATATGAGAAAGTGGTAAGAGCAAATTCTGAATAAAATCTAAGAAACGAGAATCCCTATATTTGGCTATTTTTAAATATTAAGCTTCTATTATGTTTTGATCACCTAAGATTTTATTTGTAAGCACATTGATTCACTCCCTCCAGTCTAGGCACTTCCAGTAATTAAGGACTTCAGGACTGTGAAACAGGTTTGGTAAGGCATTTTGTACTGGCTTTACCTTTTTTGGATTAATGTTTATACTGAAAACATTTTATTTTTTTATTTTTTTTAAATTTTTTTTATTTATTTACGATAGTCATACAGAGAGAGAGAGAGAGAGGCAGAGACACAGGCAGAGGGAGAAGCAGGCTCCATGCACCGGGAGCCCGACGTGGGATTCGATCCTGGGTCTCCAGGATCGCGCCCTGGGCCAAAGGCAGGCGCCAAACCGCTGCGCCACCCAGGGATCCCTATACTGAAAACATTTTATTTCAAAAACTGGTGATACCCTGGATATTCAAAAGTGAGTAATATAAGTATATGACCTGGCTTGAAGAATCTCAGTCTAGTGAGCAAGATTAATGCATAAACAATTAAAGCGCAATGCACTTTGTGCTATGACAAGACAAGGAAGGGAATGCTTAAGCATTCTGGGCTTCCCGGCACAATGTCTTATAAAAGCCCTGATCACTCTTGTTTTTTGCTTCATTAAGGTATGAAATCACTTTTACTCAAAACCCTGCTGTTTTCAAATCATCTTTCTTTTCTTAGGCCATAATCTTTTTTTTCCTTAATAAAGTCATAGAATATTAATGTTGAGACAATAAAAGAGATACTGAAGTCCATCCATTATATCTCCCTCACTCCTTTGTGAGTCCTCTGTTGAGTAATCCGAATCAAAGTTCATCTACCCTGTGTTTGAGCACCTTTGGGGATGGAAAACTCAATATATTTTGGAGTAGCCTAGTCCACTGTTGTAACAACCCAATTATTTAAAATGTTCTTTAATAATAACTCTTAGTTTTGCTTCCAGTCATTTTTCATTTATTACAGACCTGTCTTTTTTTCTTTCCACCTTTAAATAGAGAGCATTAATAAAAGCACATATAGCATTTAAAATTTTAATTATTTTGCAGATACAAGTAGCCTAATAAATTCACAAACATCAGTGAAAACATATTTTATGTGACTTTAATGTATCACATATTTAATAGCTATCATTTTAGTGGCATATCATTAAATATTATTTCTCAACTTGTGGAGTGTTTCAGTTAATGTTAATAGTTCATAAAAATTTTTAAGACTGTCTCCAGCTCATCTAAAAATGTACTTTTGATCAATAAAAATGTGCTTTTAAATGGCACCGTAAAGAGTAATTTAGTAGAACTAGGTTAAAGCAAATGGAGTAGTTAAATTTTTCTTTATCTGAAAAACTTATTGAAGAATATTTGTAGATTTTAAGAACATCATTAGGAAGCATTATCACTAGGGATGTGGTATGGAGAGAGATGTTTAGTGTATATTTTTCTAGCTATCAAAGAAGGTAGAGTGAAAACATTTAAGGGACTTGAGGAATAATATATTTCTCTGATCTGTTGCTGCATCTATTATAAAAAAACAAAAGAATGAAAAAAACAAAAGAATGAAATCAATAATGTGTGATGTGCAGATTTCATAAATATCAAATGTAACATTAATAAAAATATTAACAGAAATAACTTGAAAACTGTTTCTTCACATCCCTTCACATGTGTGCCGTTAGTGTTCATAATGTCTACAATGTTATTCAATATTAATCCAAAATGAACATTAAACTCTGCACTTAACAATTGCATACCGTATACATGGTTAAAACATAGATTATACTTGTTCTTAATTTGACATAATGTTTGTTCCCGTATTTTGACTGTCCAGCTCTCTGTATTTCCTTGTGTTCTACTTCCTGTATATATATAGAATTGAAGAATGCCAGATGCAGTCAATAAAATGCTGCTAATTCTACTCATGTACTTCTAATAATGCAAGCTAAAATTAATTTATTCTCCATGGTTGTCTCTCTGAACTCTTCTATGTTTGGAACTTCACAAGTCTTTTTTCACATTAGTGATTACTTTGCCTGATACACCTACAATGATGCTCAATTTAGTTACAATGATCTTTACCATGAATGTGGACCTTTACTCTCATCCAAATTTATTCTTGCTGGCCTTATATTTTTTACTGTAGGGGATATGTCCATATATCTGTATGAATCTTTCTATACAGATATAAATGTATTCTATAGACATATCCTATATATTCCTATAGATATATCCCCTAGGTGAATAAAATTTTGATAGTTAATCTTATGTGTCAACTTGAGCGAATTATGGGTCACAGGTATTTGACTACACATTGTTTTTGGGTGTATCTGAATCCTCAAAGCCAATTTCCCTCCCCAATTTGGTGGAGAGCATCCCATTCTTTGAGCGTCCTGATAGAACAAAAGATGGAGGAAGGAAGAATTTGTTCTTCTCCATTTCACTGGTTTAACCAGAAAGTATTCTTCTGCATATTGATTGAGATTTACACCCTCAGCCCCCTGATTCTCAGGCCTTTGGGCTCAAACTGAATTCTACTTTTACTTGAATTACACCACTGCTTTCCTGGGTCTCCAGCTTGCAGATGGCTGATTGTGGGACTTCCCAGTCTCCATAGTCATGTGATCCAATTTCTTGTAATAAATATATAATTTAAAATTTATGAATATCTTAAATACTACAATCCTTATTTTATATGTGTATTATATATATTATATATTATATGTATAATCTATTTTTCTCTTGACATTCCTAATATGTGTGTGTGTGTGTGTGTATATATATATATATATATATATATACTATTCTTTTTCTCTTGACATTCCTTTTTTTATTTTTATTTTTTTTATTTATTTATGATAGTCACACACAGAGAGAGAGAGAATGGCAGAGACACAGGCAGAGGGAGAAGAAGGTTCCATGCACCCGGAGCCCGACATGGGATTTGATCCTGGGTCTCCAGGATCGCGCCCTGGGCCAAAGGCAGGCGCCAAACCGCTGCGCCACCCAGGGATCCCCTCTCTTGTCATTCCTAATATGTATGTGTATATATATATCTATAAAATATTTTATACAAAAATAAAAATATTTTATACACATATAAAATGTATGTATATATAAAATCTATCATAATATATCACGATATATATATATATATATATATATATATATATATATATATATATCATGATATCTATCTGTTATAAACTATCATGTTTATGTTTGGGCTTCCAGGCAAGTTTCAGTAGTGAGTTAGCAGTTTGGGTCAAAAGCTTGGTATAAAAAAACAAAAAAACCTTGAAGGATAAAAACAAAAGAATGGAAAATTGCTGAAATCATTTGTGTAGACATGTCAAGTTTTTCAAATAGGAAAATAACATTAATTTTAGTAAAATAAATCTATATAAATTATTTTAGGTATTTAATTTTCCCTATGTATAGGATTTTATCTTCTAAGACACGAAATCCTTCAGATTGTTTCCTGAAGATGTTCTAATGTACTCTTTTGGTCTTTAAGAAGGCCAATCATATTCCATCTGTCATCAGAAATAACATGGGAAGCAACCCAGAAAACGTTATTATGATATTATTTTTATTTTTCATTGGCTTTAGCAAAAAGTTAGAAACATTATGAAACATGAAAGTTCTCAAGCTCTCTGGAAAATCTGTAGAAACCATGATGTCAAACACTAGAACCCTTCTAGTTCACCAGGACCCCTCTACCCATCCATCTTTTGTTTCCACTTGTCTATTCTCAGCTTTATTTTGCAGGCAGTTTCCCTTCGTATGGTTGGGATGAGGATCATCATTAGCCACTCCCAGTTTTAATTATTTTCCCTAGACAGACAGCAGTTTTCCCCCACTCTCTTCAGATTAGTCCTTGACTCTGATTAGGATGCCCTGTTCCCAAACAAATTGCTGTGTCCAGGAGAAATGAGCTAATTTATGTTGATCAACCCTGCATCTATCTATCTATCTATCTATCTATCTATCTATCTATCTATCTATATCTATATATATATATATATGCTAAAACCAGGGAATTAGGCAATAAGTTTATAATCAAGAATAGAAGGATGAGGAAAGGTACATCTGGTGACCCTAAACAATAGACACTACACCCCATTATATGTAGTAACATACTGGATGTAGTCTGTCTCAATGTGTATTACTAAGTATGATTCTGGGTAACAAGTTTTAATAAATGCAAATTAGAGTATGAACTAAAAGGTAGTATTGTAGTGTGAGACATTTATTCCACCAAAAGTCAAGGATTATAGATCCTAGGTTAGTCCCTTAATACTCATAAAGTCTTGGATAAGTCATCTAAATGTTGTGTTATTTTTTTTTTACTTTTTGAATGAGAAATTTTATTGCTGTAAACAGTAAATTTTGTTCAAAGTGTGTTTGAAAATGAATGATACTATGGTTTATTATTTTTTTATTTTTAAAGATTTTATTTATTTATTCATGATAGTCGAGAGAGAGAGAGAGAGAGAGAGAGAGAGAGAGAGAGAGAGGGAGAGGCAGGCAGAGACACAGGCAGAGGGAGAAGCAGGCTCCATGCAGGGAGCCCGACCTGGGATTCGATCCTGTGTCTCCAGGATCGCACCCCGGGCCAAAGGCAGGTGCTAAACCGCTGCACCACCCAGGGATCCCAATACTATGGTTTAGAAAAAACTAAATGTTACGAGAAATATATATAGACCTTAATTAACTGTTTTATCTGTCTATATGCTTATCTGAAATAATTATGAATATTAAAGCATTTAAAATGTTTGGTGTTTTCTCTGCAATTTGTCAATGACATTTAAGAAGGGCAGAAATTAATGCATAGGAGATAGGTAGATGTGCTTAAGGATAAATACTTTGTCAAATTATGTGTTAAATTTACTTAGTTAAATAATTTTACTTCTTTAACTATTATAGCCTTGGGACTTGAGCTAGAGTCATACAATTTTACCATGGTAAATTTCAAATGTTGCAACTATATAGAGTTTTGAATAAAATCTCAATTCCCCTCTATTTACAAGTTTACTCTGAACTATATGAAGTACCCTTGATCAATAAAGTAGCACTAAAGTAGCACTAACCAGACTTGCTCTGTACTATGGAGCCTTCCATTTCCAAATTTGTTAAATATTCAGAAGCCATCCATGATAGGAAATCTGAGTGGTCTTCACTCTTTCTTTGTCCCTAGTAGGGTTTTTATATATGATAGGAAGGAGGAAAAGGTATATTTGGTATGCTCCTCAGCTTCTTTCTTAAATATTTCATCTTACTAGATACCAAAATGGCAACTCTTCTTTTTTGCCTGAATGAGTGCTGTGGCTAGACAATTTGCCTGGAAGCTCCTAACAGAAACAAATATCGAGAAATGCAGAACCATAATGCTTAGAACCATAACGATATGGGATATTATGGACAGAGAGTCTAGGGCTAAACTTCTCCCACCTCCCAAGACTTCGAGTTATGTCTTCACTACTCAAAAAGGAGAAGAGATATAAAGGGTAGATAAGATCATGCATAATCTTCACAGAATGACTTTCCCATGCACTCACAAGAAAATTATAAGGATAATACTGTTAGTGCCATTTGTTGTATTTTCAGATGACACCTCAGGACTATTTTTCTGTCTGTTATCCTGTGGGGAGCAATACAGTAGTATTTATCTCAAACAAAAAACTCTACAGCTTGCTTAACTTGCACTTAGAGGAATGTGTACTGACATGATGGTTTCTCAGTTCACTATTTCATACACACAATTATGTGAATGACAAAAGCCATTCTTGTATTACAATTATTTAATAGTCACATTAAACTATAGAACATATATGGTCTTCACAGTCATTGTCATTTTTCCAAGAACAGCTAATATAATAAAATATAACAAAAGACAACCCAGCCATCATTGGTTTCACAGGAACGTGGTTTTAAATCATGGCTCTGTCCATTTCTAGTTCTTTGATATATAGAATTTACCTTCCTTTATGAATGTACACTTTTTAATCTGTACATAGTGCAACAATATTGTAGCATCTGTGTTAGTGTAGTGTATGGTCTAAATGTTAACTTTCTCCTTTCACTTTCTACTACTTTCATAGAGAGCTCAACTATCTTTCACTGATTTCTCCCCAAATACTCGGTTATTATTACAAAATCAGAGAAGAGTATTTCTTGTATTTGTATGCAGTTAAGAGGTAATATTTTAGAATTTACCATACATCACTGATATTATTGCATTAAAAAGGGTGATGTAAATCATAAAATCGCCTAAGACTGTATGTGGAAACCAAGTTTCTCAATGGACTTGCAGTCTGCCTGGAATAAGAGGTAATTGGTGAGCAATACTTCACTTCTTTCTATATTTTATTATTATAACATTTCTTCATTCCTTATACTTTATTTTGGCTAAAATTAGCATGCTCACTCATGCCTCAGAACTTCTCTGTGGTATCCCTTGGGGTGAAAGAAATAAAATTATGTGCTATGTGTAAACAAGGATTAATTTAATCATAGTCAAATCCCACATTTGGTGTGTGAGTGAGGTTTGCAGAGGATTGTATATATGATGACGTTAGATACAGTTTGACATCTTGTTTTTGAGGCTCATAACTTTTGAAAGCTTTTAAAAAATAACAATTTTTGGTATGCAAAATCACACAAATAAAAATGAGCAAAAATCAAGCTTACTTTAAATTGAATGTAAAAAAAATTCTGTTATGTATTAGGATAAAAATTAAGTTTTACATGATTCTAAAAGGCATCTCTGTCGTCTTTGCAAATGGCAGTTGTCTTGCCCTGAGATGTATGTCAAAACACTGTCATGCCTTGGGACATCCTGTTCATTTTGGTTCCCAGCATTGTTCATCATTCAACAGTACAACACTTATTTAGTGGCGACCTATGAACTCTAAAGTAGGTAAGTTTAGTGGTAAGGGTGTTTGTATGGGAGGACATTGGGAAAAAGAAGCCTAACATACATGTGGCTAGAAATGATATAGGAGGAGATCTCAAGCAATTATACTCATCCTAGGTTTAAGCTTTAGCTATTTCTTGGTCAAAAAATAAATAAATAAATAAAGGTTTGGGGAGATTGGACTTTATCCAGAATCAATTTACAACTCTCAAAATTTTTTAAAGCCTTCACAGAGGGAGACGTGAATTTGACACCTCTATTAGAGCTAAACTTCTAAGAATATCAGGAATCGACATATCAGTTTAATAAAGAGTGAGAAAAATCCAATCAATGCAACATCAAGGTTTAGGATGGAATAGAGTATGTTGGGAATTTTCTTTCAGAAGACTAGTATCAAGGTAGTGTTAACTTGTGGGATGTTGACGGGTATGGGAAACTGGATTGTATAAAAGAATTGAAGATATAATGAAAGTAATAGAGATCCTGTTTATTTTTAATATCTCTTAAGTGAAAGACTAGTGAAAGTGAAAGTAATGACGCTTGACAAAATCATTAAAAGTCTTGACTAGTCAAACCATAGAGAACTGTGTGCTGTAAGGGGTTATAGCTTCCACAGTCAGAAAATCAGAAATAGAGGCAATACTAATGCCCAGTCTAAACGAATTCCATTTGTCTGTGACTATGAGCATGAGCTGTCTGCGATTAGAATCAAAACTATCCTAAACAGTCAGAGCCATTGAATGGGCTTGGGTGGGATTTAGAATGGGAAAAAAAAATCTAAATTTCAATCTTAAGACTGTCCTTTAAATTATAGAAAGTCCTTAAAAGCTTGTGTCCCATAGAAAATTGCACGAACTAGAAAAGTGTACAAACGTAATTTTGATGTAGGTTAAAAGATAACACTCATTCAGTCAGCATTTATATTTAATTTTAAAGGAGCAAAAATAATAATTCTGGAATGATCCCATAAGTGTCTAAGGCTCTAAATAGGAGAATGTGGTTTGTAAAACATTTTCAAAAAAAAGAACATTTTTATGTGTATTTTTTTAGAAGAAAGGTAAGAAAGATATTTAGGGTATAGATTGAGTAAAGAGGAATTTTGTCATGATCCTAAAAAAACTCATGCCACTTAAGGAATTTCTCTATATGGTTTATTGAAAACCATTTTCCTTAATTAGTCACTGTTTAATATTTACTATATCCTACATATTTCATTCAAAGATTCATAAAATATAACAACATACCTATCTGGCTGTTTCGCCTTTATTTGAAGTTGATACTTTCCTTTTATTTTATAGCTACCCTAAATTTGGGATCATTATTCTCTTGTTTTTATTACTTGAGCAGGTGCTGTGCCCAGATTTTGGCTATCTAGCTTTGTTCAGCTTAGGTTCTCAGAGGCAGGAGAAAAAAACAAAACAAAACAAAACACCATAGTGTAATGGCTAAAATACAGACCAGGCACCTGCTGTCAAATAAAATCAACATGGAATAAATAATAAATCACCCCTGCCTGTGAGTGAAAATTTTAACATCGCTTTGAATGTCTGCAGAGCATAGCACAGCACCTGAGACATCATTATGGGATGCTTTTGTCAAAGAGAGCCATTGCCCTTTGATATCAGGTGCCAAAGCATTTATGCTATGCCTGGGATTTATAAGACTTTGGATACTTCTTGTTATGATCATGATCAGAGTTTATTATTTGCCTATTTCATATTTTGTGCTGGGCTTAATGAGAGATTTTTAGCCACATAAAATACCCTTATGTAAAAATTTTTAGAGGTGCCTCGGTGGCTCAGTTAAGCATCTGACTCTTGATTTCAGCTCAGATCATAATCTCAGGGTCCTGAGATCAAGCCCCTCATTGGGCTCCATGCTCAGTGGGCAGTCTGTTTGAGATTCTTACCCTCTCCCTCTCTCTGGCCCCTCCCCCCAAAATAAATCAATAATTTTAAAAAATTAGTTTAAAAAACAAGTTCTGTGTTTTGTTAGGTAGATTTTAAGAAAGTAACCCAGTTCATAAAATAAGAAAAAAAATGATTTAATTGGCACAACCATACTCAATTCAAAATGTGATTTTTTGCTGAAGTAGAATTGTATCCCTTGTATTGAACCTCTTGAAATAATGTAGTGATATGTGATATAATCGTTCAGTTTTCATTTAGACCATTTGGGCATCTATTATATGTAAAGTTAATTTTCATACATGGTGAAATTCAAGGTGATAGGTAAGAGTCAATCCTCCTGTCTATACATTTATAATGCATAATGATCACAGAAAATAATATGTGTCCACCTTATGCATATTTAAAGGAAGATCATTTAAGCGACATAATATACATGTTCACAAAGTTTATTCCTTGGATCTACAGTATTAGCGTCACCTTGGAACTTATTGAGAATGCAAATTGTTAGGTTGTATCTTAAATCTAATTCAGAAACCAGAGGGTGAAGCTCAGAAATCTGTATTCTAACAGGATGTGAAGATTATTCTGATACATTATGCAGTTTGATAATCACTGTGCAGTATATTTACAAATAATTATATTCATATTCAGGAAGTAAAAGAGACAGTTTTTTTTTGAAAGGAAGGTATCTTGAGGAAGAGGGTTTTGAGGCAGCTTTTCAAGGATAAGTAATAAAGAAATAAAATCTTATTAAATACCTCCTACGAGCTAGAATGTTTATTTAAATATTACATTAATCTATGAGATTACTTTCACTCTTCAGAGGAGAAGATGATCATAGATTTTAGTGAAATTGCCCAAGGTCATAAGCCTAACTCTTGACCAAGACAGGAATTGAAACTTGATATATTAAGATCTCAGTGAGAAGAATATATAAAGAAAAAAATCATATTCAAATACAGTTTTTTCAACCTCATAGGGACTCTGGTAGACAGAATTGTAAGATGGCCCCTCAGATTTACAGCCTCTTCTGTATTCATTCAAACAATATCTAGACACTGCCAAAAAAAAAAAAAAGACTTTAGAGATAAAAACTGAGATCCAAATCATTTGACCTTATGATACAGATATTATTTTGATGGGTCTGGCCTTTTACATAAGACCTTGAAATATGAGTCAACAGGTCAGAGAAAGATGAAATCACAGATTTGAAGCATGAGAAAGGTCCTAGGAAGCCTTACTTGTTTGAGATGAAGAGAGTCATTTGACAAAGGATGTAGCTGGTCAGTAGTAGCTGGCAGTGGTCCCTGGTTGATAGAAAGAAATGGGGAACTCATTCATGTGGTCACAAAGAGATGACTTCTGCCCACAACTAGTTAGCTTGGAAGGAAGCACCTTATAAACCTCAGATGTGAATTGCAGTTCCAGCTGAAACCATGATTTTGGTCTGGTAAGGTCTTGAGCAGAGTGTCCAGATAAGCTAACTGGACTCCTGACTCCCAGAAACTGTGAGTTCACAAATTTGTGTTGCTTTAACCCACAGAGGTTGTAGTAATTTGTTAAGCAGTAGTAGAAAACTAATATGGATTTTGGTTAACAGAGGCAGTCAGCTGCTATAATGCTTACCTAAAAATGTGCGGAGTACACGGTTAGAACCGGTCAGTATAAAGAATATGGGAGAAATTTGGGGAGTGTGTAGAAGAAGCCTAGATTCCCTCAAACATAGTGTTAGAAGAAATATGGATGTTAAAGGCATTGATGGTGAGAGGTTAGAAGGAAATGAAGAATACGGTAAAGAAAGCCTAAATAGCCTTAGACAAGTTGTGAGTGGAAATCTGTACTTTAAAGTTGCTGATAAGGGCTCAGAAGGAAATAATGTGTTATTGGAAACTAAAGAAGGGAGATCCTTATTATGTAGAGTACTTAGCAAAATTGTATTCTGCAGCTGTGTGGAAAGAACTCTTAAGCAATAAACTTAGATGTATCGCTAGGGACGGTATAGGCACAAACGCTGGAGATCCTGCTTTGTTTCTTCTTGGTGCTTACAGTAAATGTGAGGGGGGGAACAATTGAGGAAAAACTGGTTAAAAGGCAACAAAACAAAAAAATAACAGAACAAAATAAACAAACCCCTAAATGCTTGATGATAGATCGTCTGCTTGAATTAGCTATCCATGTGGCAAAAGATTATAAAATTAAGATTTATTTTCAAAGTATGGCATTGAGTAAAAGTTGAAGTTATGGCTATACAATCTTTGGTTAAAACCACAGGAAGATAAAAGATCAGTTACACAAGAGGATCTTTTAACAGGTTAAGGGTATGCCTCACCAATCTTCTCAAACCAGAGCACCTCTAGGAAACTTAGGAGAGTGTCCCTTAGCTATCCGAGAGAGAGAGAGATATTTGTAGTTGTAGATTTTATGTAATGGAATGAAACCCAGTATAATTCACTGAAGATCTCTATGATTCTTGAGAAAATTAATCAACAGAAAGATTTCTGGTTAGATTTTAGAGGGAAAAAAAAGAGAGAATATGAAATGAAGAGGCTGTCATACACCCAAAATTCTGTTGTTAAGCAGGCTGATAAAACTATTCAACTGCTAACACTTTCTATTTATAATGACTCAGAACGTCAAATTAGGAACCCAGAGAGGGGAAGGAGCTGAAAGACATGAGGCTTATTCCCATGCTTTAAAACCAGATCGGGGGAATCTGGTTGAATTTTGCCCAGCTGGATTTCAAAATTGCTTTGGCCCAATGACTTCTTAATATATTTTCCTTCTTTTTTGAAATGAACCGCCTATAATTTTTATCCTATACTAATTCCACCACTATAGGTTGTGAGGCCACATAACTCCGGCATATTACTTTATCTTTATTTCCACAGGTCTACGGATAGAAAGTAATTGTGATCCAGGATGGATTATAACTTAGAACCTGATCAGGCCTGATTCCGATCATGTATACAATGAGATTTAGATGATTAATTTTTAGACTTGAGCCATTGTTTGAAGGGGATGAGATTCTTCAGAAGCTTAGGAAGGTACGAATGTGCTTTGCCTTTGGGATGGACATGAATCTTTGGGGGTCAGAGGACAGATTGTGTGTGTGTGTCTTTTTTTAAGATTTTATTTATTTATTCATGAGAGTCACAGAGAGAGGCAGAGACACAGGCAGAGGGAGAAGCAGGCTCCCTGTAGGGAGCCCGATGTGGGATCTCCAGGATTATGCCCTGGGCCGAAGGCAGATGTTAAACTCCTGAGCCACCCAGGGATCCCCATGGACAGACCGTGTTAAGGTGAACTTTAAGATGGCCTCTGAGATGTACACACACGTTTACTAGTTACTCAAACACTCAACTAGTTACTGCTGTGGATTGTTTTTTTCAGAAATAAGTAAGGTACCAAATAGGTTTTCTTCTAAACTACGTGGCAAATATATATATATATTATTATTTTTAAAAAAAATTCTAATTCCAGTATGGTTAATATACAATGTTATATTAGTTTCAGGTGTACAAAATAGTGGCTCAACAATTCTGCATATTGCTCAGCGCTCATCCTGATAAGTGCACTCTTACCTCCTTCAGCTATTTCACCCACCTCCCCTCTGGTAACCATCACTTCGTTTTCTACAAGAGTCTGGGTTTTTGTTTTTGTTTATTTGTTTCTCAGGCATTTTCTGGGTTATTTACATGGATGTGAGTGTTATCTAGTTGTATCTGTGGGACAAGGTGAGTTTAAAGACCTTCTACTCTGCCATCTTCTTCAAAAGTTAAGAAATGTATTTCTTAAAAGTAGATTGTTTGTGGAATATAAAGTTGTTTTGAATAATAGAACTCCAAATAGCTGATACGAATGGGCCACTGAGTTCCTAAATTAAATATTATTTGCTTTCTTCTATATGGTTCCAAATTATCACATAAATTACCTCACTTCAAGAGAATCATGAAAAGGTAATCATTCCCTTTGTCTGAATAATTTGCCTTATGTTCCATCAGTCAAAGGAATGGAAGGCCTTTATTTTTGTCATTAATGTCAAGGCTTTTTTTTTCTTTTTCCTCTTTTCTTTTTTGTTTTATGTAGTTCTTGGAATTCACTTTGAGCCCACAGTTACTTTAACTTAAAAATACCTAGTTTTTGAAAATATTTTTCTGCATCCTTAGATTCTATCTTAAACAATTTCATTGTATACCTTCATGTATCTATTAAGAGAAATAATTTTGATGTTTTATTTTAGATTATCTTTGGTACCTCTGGGTTTTGGGGCTTTCATTGAAACACATATATACTCATTATTTCTCTTGTATTTGTAGTATTAGTAGTAGTACAAGGGCTCGCATGCAACAAAATTTGACCTTTCTAGGTCCAGAGATATAGTCCATCTTATACATAAATGTAGAGCCACCCAAAGAATAAGAGCTTATTTTGATGAATTCAACCATCAAATCCATCACCAGATGAATTGGTGACCAGATTTTTTTCTGCTGAGAGAGCTATCAGTAGAACAGACTATAAATTTAAATTTAACTTAATTAAAACCAGATGATCTTTATAAAAGCCCCCCTGGACACTATTGGAAAGGGAAACAAGAAAGTAAGTACGTAGACCTTCAACTGCCACATTATATACAATAGCTGATTTCAACTACTTAAATAACACATTTCAGATTGATTTAGGCTCCCTAAAATGTATACATGGGAACTTCACTTTAGCAAAGATATGTTTCTCAAAGTTACAAGGTGACATTTATTTTTCAAATGAAACCCAGTTGAGGAGGGTTATCATCTCAAAGTAAACTTAAATTTTCCTTTGGTTTGAGTTCTCTCTGTAATGCTAAATTTGTTTAAACTTCTCTATAATGATGGCAATACTTGACTTGATTCTCTTTAATTGTGTGATCCTTTTTGTGGTATAAAGTTGATTTCTCTACCTCATGAATGAGGAATGGGAAGTTTTTGATGTAGTGAAAATTTCAGTGTGGGAGAAAGAGATGGAGGAAGGGAGGGAGAAAAATTCTAAGATAACTTGATTATTAAATTTTTCTTCTTAACCAAGTTTATTAGCAAAATAGAACTAATTGCTATTGATATTCTAAACTTATTCAGATTCTTACCAAGTGGATATTGTCTACATTTTAAAAATAGATCTATTTATTTGAGAGAGGGAGAGAGAGCATGTACACATGAGCAGGGGGAGAGGCTGAGGGAGGAGGAGAGAGGAAGGATCTTAAGCAGACTCTCTGACCACAGAGCCTGGTGTGGGACTCGATCTCATAACTCTGAGATCATGACCTGAAACAAGATCAAGAGTCAGATGCTTAACTGACTGAGCCACCTATTTTCCTTGACATTTTCTGCACTTAAGGGTTTTACCTCCACATTGAATCAATCTTTGTTTATGGGTTTTACCTCCGCAATTAATAATCTTTGATTTAAACGAACTATTACCTTATTAATTATGCTTTTGGTGGATCTAATGTATACATATAGGCACGTGCATTGTGTTTATCATGTAGACTCTGACACAGCCCTAGAAATGTCAGCAGACCTCCTGGAGGCAGGAGGTGAGATTCATTTCAATTTTAAACTACATTAATTCTGAATGAAATCAAGCCTATTTTCACAATTATTATGGTAACATGGCCTGAGGAAAAAATTGCAGATTTTTAATAAGGGCATTTCCATTGGTTTCCTTCCATTCCCAAAACTCATAAATCAATTCCTGTCTGTCAGCCATTAAAAATTTGTCAGTTCTTATGAGTAAGTATGACAGCTAAATACTATCTAAATCTATGAAGTTTTATCTCTGTCAGTGAGCTAGACACAATGTTGGCCTCAATGATGCCCTCTTTACCAAAATTGAATATATTCCAAATACTAGCAAAGTATGTATTTCTTTGAAAATTTTAGCAAAAAGTAAAATTAAATTAAAAGCCACAATAAAGAAAGTGGAAAAAATGAGATATTTTGTCCAAAAGTATTTTTAAAGGATAAAAATATATATTGAACTATATTATAGAAACAAATGACTTTTGGTATCGTCTGAACTTAACACTTCAAATCCTTAACACCTTTGCATACACATGGTAAACATTAATTTTTGGGTAATAAAAATGTGATTTAATACCACATCTACAGCTTCATGCATATTCCAAAAGTCTCAACAGACTAATTAGAAGTATCACATTTTATGGGATGAGCATTCCTCCTTATTTTCTTGGCCTCTAACTACTGTGTAAAATTTAAATAAGGGATGTGTGTCTACAGCAGAGAGAAAGGTGGAGAAAATGCTAAATAGTACTGCAATTAGGCTAATAAGGTGAATGTTTTGGATCTAATTTTTGCACCAACAAAATTTCTTTAGAAGGGTCACAGTGAAAAAGTGATGATAATCAGACAAGATATTTGAACATTACAGAGTTTATGACCGTATCCAAGGCGCTCACTCCTTAGGCCAGCCGAATAGATGTTAAGAAACAGTCAATAGTACTAATTTGTGCCTATTATTTCTTACTGCCAGTCATGTAGCTCTATAATTGAAATGCTCAGTAACAGTTTTCTACCTAAATTTTAATGATGCCCTTTATAATTCTCTTTTTAATGCAGTTCCTGAACTTTAGAAATGTTCTTCACTGCCAAATGTCAGTTCATTGTGAAGTCCTGCATTGGAAAACCTTGTGCTTAACAAAAAAAGAAAAGAAAAGAAAAGAAAAAACAAAAGAAAAGTAGTATTGTTCATTATCTGTTGAAAATCACGTTATCCAGTCATGTGCTAAAATTGTTGATCATTCCGAATCTTACCACCAAAAAAAGTAGAGAAAAGATTACTTAAAATCAAGTTTGTTTTCTAATGAAACAATTGTCATATGCAAACTATCTGAAAAGAATATTTTTAAAGAAGTACTCCTAATTATTAAATGGCATGTGACTGCCATAAACAATTTTATAGTTAAGGAACTCTAAAGAATTATTATCACAGCAATTTACCTTTAAAGTTTATCAGATAAAATTCACTGATTGTCACTTTTTACCCAATTCATACCTTCTGGGAAAGAATTTTCTCTTGTATACTTTGGAATCAAAATATACTCCTTTGCCCATTCTGCTTCTCTGATGCACTGTGCAAAATCATGTGAAATTAGATTTACTGATATATACAAGTTACTAATTTAAATTTGGTAAAAGGAGTGCTTGAAGAGCTGAAGGAGACCATCAACGTTTTTGAGAGTAAATAAATTACTTACTTTCCTATTATTTTAAAACTAGGTGACAAATTAGCAGTTTTGTAACCTGGATTCTGCACTGAGCAAATAGAGTTTAAATTTGGTTGGAGAGACTGAATAATGTTCATCTTTTGGACATTTGAACACTTATTAAGATTCCCTAAAACTAGGAGATCAAAATTAAAAGCCAAGCACAGTTTTATGTATCATTTCAGGGAGAAGGTTTATTATGATGTGTTCTATTTATACCTATTTAACAGTTGTGCCTGCAGACTTATTGAACAAAGGTATATGTGCCTTTTGGGATTCACAGCTTTGGGGAGATTAGGACTTTTAGATTTGCTTTTCTTGTGGAGCTCTGTCAGAAGTCATTTATGGGCAAAGTATTCTGATTAGGAATAGATAGGTCGTTTCTCAGGACTGCCATAAAATAAATCTAAATGTCTCAGCTGTGTTTCTGGTCCAGCAACACCCTCATTAAAGAAACACCACACATTTGCTATGTTGGCAGCCCCAATTTTAAGCACCAGTCTAGGCTGCGTGCAAAAGAGAATAAATTGCCTTCTTATTCGTCTAACAGTCTGTAGTGCTTGTAATTTAGGATTGAGAGGCTCTCTGAGAACAATGTCCAGAAGCCTAAACTACTTCTCTCGCAAGAGTATGATACCTGTGAAACAGATGTCATGAACTACAATCCTCAATTTTTCGTGTTTGACAGGGAAAGCCAAATATTTTAGGGATTATGTAACCATTCTTAATAGGTGGTAAGTGAAAATACTCCCAAGTTAAATTTCATTTCCCAGTTTCAGAGGACTTCATTATCCTTAGTAAAACAAATAAGTGTAATGTGAGAAGAAAAGGGGGGAAAAAAAACCAAACCCTGATTTTGAATAGCTCAAGATACTGAAAAAATAAGATTTCAGGGGGGCTTCAGTCATGTCGTAGGTCAACTGCAGTGCCTTTTTTGCAGTGCTGATTGCAGAATATAGCCCTCAACAGCTTGTGTTTTTAACCAAGACAATCCCTTAGGGTCTGAAAATATGAGAAACCGGCCCTGTCAGAATACAGACTGCTTAGAGGTAAATGTTCAGCATCAAATTCACCCTTATTTTTAAAATGTGGCTTTTGGGGTAGTTGTTGACCACTTGCTATGCCATCTCCAGCTGTCACTTGTGCTGACCTGCTTTGAAAATGTACAAAATTATGTATGTCTCAAAGCTAAGGAAAAATACCCGAAGTGAATGAAGTAATGCGTGTTACTATAAAATTCCATTTTGCAAACTGAGCAAATATTAGTAGATTTTAATTACCTATGCACGTACTGTGGATTCCCATATTAAAAGCAGAAAACGAACAAAATGCCTGTGCATGATACCATATGCATTATATACATTTTGTATAAAGTAAATTGTATATGGTAAATTTATGTTAATAAATTGATCCCAATGACTTTACCCTCCTTTTCATACTGACCGACTCACTGGACTAGGACCTTTGAGGATACCTGCAACATTTTGATTCTTTGTTTAGAAGAGGAAGAAAATGTTTGGTTCAGCCCAGCAGACATTTAATGAGCATTTACTCTGTTGTAGTCACCATATGGGACCCTTAGATGCACAGTGAAGAAAACAGAGTTTCTAACTCTGATTTGCCTTATAATCAAGAATAATTTACATAACTTATCTAGATTAGATTGCACGTTCAACTCTTAAGATTCTTTCCAGCTAAGAACAGTAACAACAAAAATCAAAACAACTAAACAAAAATCTTCAAAGGATGCACCAAATGTAAAATCTTTAACAGTTTCAACATGAACATTTTCTTTTCTTTCTCCCATCCTCTCTTCCCTACAACTCTCTCACTGCATAAATAAAATTACTCAAAATTTTTCCAGTTGAGAAGCGGAAGTAATGAAAATTAGGTAATTCATCTGGCCTTTTCAGAAGATATAGCAGGTGTGGGAGAAGGAACCCAGACCTCTGGAATTTTATTGAATGGAAGAATTGAAATTAGAAGACTGTGCCCTGAACCTGGCCTCAACACCACCTATTTATGTAACTTATTTCTAGAAGCTGTATGACTTTGGAGAAGTCATTTAGATTTGTAGCACCTTAGCCAATTCACCTGTAAAGTGGCCTATGGTACTTTTCCTTCCTACCTTATAAGACTGAAATGATTAATAAATGAAATAATATACATGAGCAAACACAATTAGATATATGTTTTGTAATGAATAGATTTTAATGTAAAGTATTCCCCTGATATTAACTAGGTCGTATAGTAAGGAATACCAAAATTTTTTTTTTAATAAATTAATTTTTATTGGTGTTCAATTTACCAACATACAGAATATCACCCAGTGCAAAAATTTTTAGTGGTCAACAAAAGGGCACCAAATAGAAGTTTTAATTTTAATAGATTTAGTGAACATGGTATTTCCTCTAATATTTTTAGAAATCAATATTCTGGTTTTATGAAAGTTTTATAATCCATACCAATTCTTAAAATGCCCTGATTTATACTTTGAAGATTAAAAATGTTGATGTTTTGATGATTTCTTCCAACATTATTAGTCATTCTACAGTCTCAGTGCGCAGGCTCTAGCTCCAGCAAATGGAATGGTCTTTCATAGGAACTTCAGCGCCCAACTATTATTGATGTCATAGAACATGAAAACTGAAGCCAAAGAATGTGATCCCAAAATTGGAGAGCATATTTGAACGATTGGATTTAATTCAGTTGTCACTGTAGCTATTATTTGAAAAAGATTTATACCACCAAGTTAATAAATATATAAATGAGAGTTGCTTGGAAGGTAAACAGAAGAATAACATTCACTAAAAATGTATTTCTTGTGGTTTTAGTGGTAACAAACTTCGTAAGGTCTGAGGCAGTACATTTTTGCTATATTATTAACTCAGCTGTGTAGACTTTTGGCTTATTCACATAATCGAATGTGATTAAATTAGAGTTACATTTATCATTCTCTTTAGATAGAAAACAGTATCTATCTATTTTGAAAGTCAAGATGAAGGTCCTAGATAGTTTCTGGATAGTTTTGAATGAAGCAGTGGGAGTTGCTGCATTTGCCTGTCCATGTGTCCCCCCAGGAGTCATTACAACACAGCCACAGACAAACTGCCCTCTGTGAATGAAAGAAATTTCACAGATATGAGAAACTTCGAAGATATGGGTCAAAGAGTCAACTGATGTTTGACTGACGAATCTAGTTGGGGGAATACCAAGGGAGTGAGTTCATGTGAAACTCCTATCTTGAGCTTTTCTTTCAAGACATGTCAATGAGTTTTTTTTTTTTTTTTTAGAAAATGAATAAAAAGAAAAGGAAAGATCAGAAAAGGTCACATTTGCTTTGGATCTGGGATATCGTGCTTTTATCAGAAGGGAGGAATTCTGATAAAAATTAAAACAAAAAACAAAAAACAAAAAAGATGATTTCTGGTTTGACAGCACAGCTCCTGCACTCCAGTTTGCAACGTCTGAGTAAGGGTGATTTCCTGACATGGAGAAATACTGGTCTGGACAGTTGGTTTGAGGGTGACCATGGCAGGTGTGGTAAAGGTGCAGCTGAATATTAATTGCCCACAGGACTGTATCCCACTTGTTCTCTTTCAGGTATAAGCTTTAAGCCACAAGACGACTTTCAAGGACTGTATCTCTCACCCTATATGTTCAAAGCCACTGAGTCATTTTGAAAACTCTGCAAGGTGGTGAATGTTGCTTCCTTTTCTCAGATGCCCAGAACTTCTAGTTAGATGTCCCCATCTATTCTTTAATTAAGCTATTAGTGCTAATAAATGGCTCTAGTAGTAATGTTTCAAATACCTTCTTTTAATATGGGGGAGGGGATTTTTATCCATCTTTACACCTTGTAACACAAGAGTAAAATTTTTATCCATTTTATACCTTATAACACAGAGTAAGATAGGGGAAAAAATTAGTAGTCATAAAGTCAGACTTGGAATGTTTGCTCCAGCATTAAAAAGCCCTGACATTTTCTGAAGATCATAATATCCAAGTTTCAGTTTCCTCTTCTGTAAAATGGGAATAATAATGTCAAATGCATCTTAGGAGAGAGTACATATTAAATATAAGGGAATTTTGATTTTTCTGTACATTTGCTTGGCACCAAAGATTGTCCAATGTGCGTTTGCCCAATCTCTTCTTACAGGAGGAATTAGAGACCCTTCTGGTTTTATTTACCTAATTACTTATTGCAAGTTTGCTTACTATCTCACGAGTAGAGAAAAACATCTTATGTCTCATTTTTCTCTCTGTTCTTTTTTAGCAACTTGAAAGTGAAGCGTACAATCAGATTTTACTGTGAGTCTTTTTAAGGATGACATTTTTGCGCCCTTGTTTTCTCCTTCATTATATACTTGCTTTTTAGTAGAAACAAAGTAAATTGTTTATTACATTATTTATTCTAATATATATTTAGCATTAATTTGACAAAGTTTCCTAACACTGCGTAAAAAGTTAACAGTTGTAGGCCACAGAATTTCATCTCACATTTTCATTTTACAACATCACAGTATAGCATATGTGACCTCCCACGGTGTGGCAAACTTGTCAACAGTTCATCAAAGAGCAGATACATTCCTCATGATAGAGGAGAAACAAGTAATCCTCGGAATGAAGCAACTATAATTTCACTGTGTGTTTTTTTTTTT
The DNA here is from genome assembly GCF_905146905.1 of Nyctereutes procyonoides. Classification (NCBI taxonomy): domain Eukaryota; kingdom Metazoa; phylum Chordata; class Mammalia; order Carnivora; family Canidae; genus Nyctereutes; species Nyctereutes procyonoides. The sequence goes on from NW_026575008.1 coordinate 157,709, forward strand.
CCCAGTGAGCTTTAAGTGTTATTTTATTTTCTGATTAACTCAATGAGGGTAATTCAGAATTTTGGGTCTATTTTTCAAGTCATGTGAGTGAATTTTATAAAAGGGTCCATCTTTATACATTTGTTATAAGCTAAACATAACATTGAGTCTTCATACACACTCAATGAAAATTAGTGATGATGAGGAGGGGGCGGAGCCATCAATGGAAAAGATATGGGCTATAGAGTAACGAAAACTTTAAGTTCTTAATATCACTAGCTGTTACATTGTGGGAAAGCCGTTTAACATCTCCAGGGCTCAGGTTCCTCGTCCAGAAAATGGATAGTGATAGTAGTACCTGTCTTATAAGGTTAGTTTAAGAATAAAATGAGATGAAACTTTGAAACACTTTAGCACAGTGTCTGGGACATTTTTAGCACTTGATAGTTATGTTTTGTTTTTATTATAATAATATAATAACCATATAATTTTTATTGCCACAGAAACATATTTGGAATGGGATGGACCTTAATCTAGTTAAGTGTTCAGGTGCTATTAAAGGCTCGATTTGTGCCATCTGCCTTTTTTGGTGGTAGTGAGATATTGACTCGCTCTCCATTGATAATACAGGATATTGGCACTCTGGGCATTTGGTTGGAGGACAGGACTGAATTATCGGCTAGCCAACTTCTTTCGAAATCCAAGATGACAGAAAGTATCATCTATAAAGCATTCTTTTTATATAAGCAAACAAAACCTGATTCTGACCAAGCCTCCAGAGTTATTTTATATTGTAGATTTTTTATATGTACATAATATTATAAAATATACAGCAACATATTAAGCTTGTTTATAGGTAATGAAATTTGCGGTGGTTTGGGTTTTCTAAAGTCTATGGAAAGTGTAATCATATCTAAGATGGCAATAGGGGTACAGGGAATAGAAAAGTGAGCAGATTTAAGAGAAATTAGAGGAGTTGCTAGGGCACAGTGATGAGTTGCAGGCATTTGTAGAGACAGTAGCTAACCAGGTTTTCCTAGATTCATAGAAAGGATTACTACAAGTTTGATGGCTCCATAGAGCAAAAAGCAAATATGGGTACAAAGGGAGATAGTTTGTCATAAGGACAATTGGGGACGTGTTAAAGTTGAAGTGCCTATAGGATATCTGGAGGGAATGTGAATGGCTTAAATTTGGAGAATGGTTTAGGGTGAAGATACAGGTAGTATAAATCAGGCAAACAGCAAATTAATTGAACAGTAAGGCAGTTCTAAGGCAACTATTTTGGCTTTTTTTGATCTCACATAAAAGTATTGATTCTTCAGCAATTTGCTGAACTGTTGATAGTTAATACAACATTTCTTATTTTAAATATTTTTCCTCCTGAAAGGCTTTATTAATCCATTGTTTTCTGGTGTTGGGTTTGTCTATGCATCTTTTAGGGAAGAAAAATAATGCATAAACAAGTTAAATTTGGTGAGCATACTGTAAAAACAGTTTTTTTCAGTTGGTTACCAAAAGGAAAAAATAATTGCTTTACTGAAATGAAAATATTGTACTTTTTCTTTTTTCTTTTAAGACCAGGCTTTGTTTCTCTTGCCCTTCTCCTGTGGAGAAACAGCAGGGAGCAGATTTTTTTAATATAAGAATTCATTATCACCCTTGTATTACCTCCCTGTGGTTTCTGGAAAATGCAATCCTGACTGCAATCCCTGGCTGTGGTGTTTGTCTATGCATGTTTTGAAAGTGATTGTAGCTATTTTATGTCATCAGGCCTCTAAGTTGTACTCTTCAAAAAGTTGCTCAACTTATTTTCCTCATCTTTCACCTTGGTAAAAGAATTTTAAGTTCATGGTTTTTGTGGCCATCTTACACATTTTAGGTATCCACTTTATTTCCTCTTCAACTACAGAATTTTTTCTGCATTATGGAAAATATGATTGTACCACTTGTCATCCCCCCCATCATTCAACCAAAGTCAAAGCTTTATTATGGTCTTAAATGTTAACAATTCATTACTGAGATGCATTTAGAAATGGAAGTTGCTGAAATAGAAGAAAATCTATATGGAAAAGAAAAATAAGTTCCGGGATCCCTGGGTGGCGCAGCGGTTTGGCGCCTGCCTTTGGCCCAGGGCGCGATCCTGGAGACCCGGAATCGAATCCCACGTCAGGCTCCCTGTGCATGGAGCCTGCTTCTCCCTCTGCCTGTGTGTCTGCCTCTCTCTCTTTCTGTATGACTATCGTAAAAATAAAAAAAATTAAAAAAATTAAAAAAAAAGAAAAATAAGTTCCCACACTGGAGAATTTTGAGTTGAAGAAAACCTAATAAAAAGTATTGTAGGAAGTTATTTCCCAGTAAGAATGACAGTTGGAATAGTTGGAAGTTCACTAAGAGTAAACAAATCCTGGGATTAATGCCTCAAGCATGTAAAATAATTATTTCTGGTTACCATTTAGTTCATTTGTAAATCATTTACTTTTGATACAAACAAAGCTGGTATACCTTAATTGCAATATGGACATGGGTGTATATGGATCGTTTTGAATGAGAATAAAAATGAATTGCGGACTGAAAAGAAGATGACAATGAAGTAGAAGGATCCTAAGCCCACCTCATCCAACAAACACAACTAGACCACTATAAAATCATCCTAAATACCCCAGAAATCTGATGACGGACAGAATGGACTCCACAAGTAAAGGGAAAGAAGAGCCCACATCAAAGAAGGGAGGGAGTGGGGAGATGTGGTTTAAGGGAGAAATGGATTGTGGGTGCTTTGGAGAAGAGGGGGTCATGGTTGCAGAGGAGAGTGAGCAAGGGGAGAGAGAAAGGAGCACACAGGAACCCAGAAGGAGAATGTTTCCCTAAATTCATTAGTTTGAAAAAAAGGGGGGGGGAGGGGACCTTAATGAATTTTATGAGTTCTGAAATCAACAGGGCTTAACCTCAGTAGTTTGAAAGTTCAGTGGGCTTGGCTAGGATCGAGCCCCGAAGGCACTGCACTGCTCCTGGGGGTAAGGTATGCAACAACCTGGGAACAGACAGTGTGCAAACAAGGATCTGAAGAGTGCCTGGGGCACATAGTGGATACTGGGAAGATTGTTTGCTTTTGGAGTGCTTTCCTGAAAGGCAGCATTCATGGAGACAGCTTTCCTGGAACAAAGGAGTTGGCTGGTGCCATTTGACCCCCCATCCCTCAGCATAAAGACTTGAATGAAGCAGCACAGCACCTCAGCACCCTCAATGGCTGCCTAAGTTGCATACAACAAGCCCAACTTTCCTGTGCTCTGGTGGGACTGCCCTTAGTCACTTGCCTCAGTCCCAGTGCAGTTGGCTCCTGCCCCAGAAGACCAGCACAAACCCCTACCCACATTATATCTCCTAATACCTATGCAGGGCCTCAGTTCTGGTAGAGGTGGTGGCAGTTATTTCACAAGCAAACCAGAGCACAGCTAGTTAAAACTCACCACATTCAGGTCGGGGACCAAACACTGCCCACAGCAAGCCAGGAAAGCCTCTGCAGATGACTGGCCTGAAGGAGAGAGCAGCCAAACACAACAGCAAAGTGTACACAGCATATACTTGAAACACTCCCTAAAGTGCCAGGCCCTGGGCACTACATGACCTCTTCTTCATAAGGACATTAGTTTCATAAGCAGGAGACAGAACTGCCTTTTCTAACACGGAGAAGGCCGAGACTTAGACAAAATGCAAAGAAGGAAGAATTTTTCCCAAATAAAAGAAGACAAGGCTATGGCCAGAGATCTAAACAAAATAGATATAAGTAGCATGCCTGATGGAGAATTTAATGCAACAGTCATAGTAATACTCACTGGCCTTGAGAAAAGAATGGAAGACTTCAGGGAGATCCTTACCACAGAGATAAAAGTAAAACAAGATTCAATCAGAGATGAAGAGTACAATAAATGAGATTGGAAACAGTCTTGATGCAATGATAAAACAGACGGGAAGAAGCATAGGAATGAATTAGTGACCTAGAAGATGAAGTAAAGAAAAGTAATGAAGCTGAACAAAAAGAACAAACTATGCAACACAAGAAGAGAGTTAGGGAACTCCATGATTTCTGCAAATGTAGTAACATTCATATTCTACAAGTCCCAGAAGAAAGAGAAAAGCAGGAAGTAAATATATTCAAAGAAATAATAGCTGAAAACTTCCCTAATCTGGAAAGGAAACACATCCAGATGAAGGAGGTGCAGAAAATCAACAAAAGCAGGGGGTCCCTGGGTGGCTCAGAGGTTTAGCGCCTGCCTTCGGCACAGGCGTGATCCTGGAGTCCTGAGATCAAGTGTGCCTCTGCTTTCTCTCTCTCTCTCTGTCTGTCTCTCTCTCTCTCTCTCTCATGAATAAACAAAATATTTTAAAAAATCAAAAGCAGACCAAGACTTATTGTAATTAAATTTACAAAATACAGTGATAAAGAAAAAAATCTTAAAAGCAGTAAAAGAGGTCCTTAACTTGCAAGGGAAAACCCATAAAGCTAGCTGGAGACTTCTCAACAGAAATTTGGCAAGCCAGAGCGGGGTGACATAGTCACTGTGCTGAATGTACATAATCTGTAGCCAAGAATACTCTATCCAGCAAGGCTATCATCAGAATAGAAGTAGAGATACTGAGTCTCCCAGAGAAACAAAAGCTAAAGGAGTTTGTGATCCCTCAATGACATCTGCAAGAAATATTAAAGGGGACTCTGTGACTGGAAGTAGAGACTAAAAGTGACAAAGACAAGGAAGGATCAGATAATATTTCCAGAAACAACAACAAGACAAGTAATAAAATGACAATAAATCAATAGCTGCTTTGAATGTAAATAAACTAATGAATCTAACCAAAAGAGGGCATCAGAATGGATAAGACAAGATCCATGTATATGCTGCCTATAAGGGACACATTTTGGATCTAAAGACACCTGAAGACTGAAAATGAGGGGAGGGAGAAACATTTACCAAACAAATGGATGTGAAAGGAAAGCCAGAGCAGCAATACTTATATTGGACAAACCAGAATTTAAAACAAAGATTGTAACAAGAGACAAAGAAGGGCACTATATAATCACATGGGGGACAATCCAACAAGAAAATACAGTAATTGTAAATATTTATATTCCTAATGTGTAAGCACCCAAATTCATAAAGCAATTAATAAACGTAAAGGAATAACTGATTATAATACAATAAAAGCAGGGGATTTAACACTTGACTAACATCAGTGGACAGATTATCTAAACAGAAAATCAGCAAGGAAACAATGGCTTTAAATACCACACTGGACCTGATGGACTCAGCTGATACATTCAGAGCATTCCATCCTAAAACAGCAGAATGCACTTTTTTTTTTTCAAATGCACGTGAAACACTCTCTAGAATAGATCACATGTTAAGTCACAAAACAGGCTTCAACAAATACAAAAAGATTGAAATCATACCATACATCTTTTCTGACAACAATACAATGAAGTAGAAGTTAAGTATAAGAAAAAATCCAGAAAGACCACAAATACATGGAGGTTAAACAAGATTCTACTAAAAATTGAATGGGTCAATCAGGAAATCAAAAAAGAAATTTGAAAAGTGGAAACAAATGAAAATGAAAACACTGTGGTCCAGAACCTTTGGTGTGCACTATAGAGAGAACTTTATAGCAATACAGGCCTGTCTCAAGAAGCAAGAAAAATCTCAAACATCCTAACCTTACGTCTCTAATACTTTTAGAGAAAGAAAAATAAATGAAGCCTAAAACCAAGAGAAGGAAGGACATGATAACGATTAGAGCAGAAATAAATGGCACAGAAACTAAAAAACAAAACCAACAAAAAACCACAATAGAACAAATTAATGAAACCAGGAGCTGGTTCTTCAAAAAAAATTAATAAAATTGATAATCCTGTAGCCCAACTTAGCGAAAAGAAAAGAGAAAGTTCCCAAATAAAATGACAAATGACAGAGAGAAATAACAACCAGCAGCACAGAAAGAAAATCAATTTTAAGAGAATATTATGAAAAACTATATGCCAACAAATTGGACAAGTGGCAAGAATGGATAAATTCCTAGAAACCAAAACTAGAGCAGAAAGAAATAGAAAACTTGAACAGAACAATGACCTGAAAAGAAATTGAATCTGTAATCAAAAAAGTCTCAAGAAACCAAAAAAGTCCAGGACCAGATGACTTTACAGGCAAATTCTACCAAACATTTTTCTGTCATTTTTAAAAAGATATATTCACTTATTTTTAGGGAGAGAGAGAGAAATACAGAGAAAGACAGAGGCAGAGAACACACAAGTAGGGGTAGAGGGCAAAGGGAGAGGAAGAGAATGATAAGCTGACTCCCTGCTGAGCATGGAGCCCAACCTAGGGCTTGATCTCATGACCCTGAGATCAGGACCTGAGCTTAAATCAAGAGTAGGATGCTTAAGTGGTGGAGTTACTCAGGTACCTCTCTACCAAACTTTTTAAAAAAGAGTTAATACCTATTATTCTCAAACTATTCCAAAAAATAGAAAAGGAAGGAAAACTTCCAAATTCATTCTATGAGGTCAGCCTTACCCTGATACCAAAACCAGATAAAGACACCACGAAGAAAGAGAAATACAGGCCAATATTTCTGATGGACACAGATGCAAAAATTCTCAGTAAAATACTATCAAACTGAATCCAGCAATACGTTTTTAAAAAAATCATTTACCACAATCAAGTGGGATTTTCCTGGGTTGCAATGGTGGCTCCATATCCACAAATCAAACAACATGGTACACCGTATTAATAAAAGAAAGGATAAGAACCAGATGATCATTTCAATTTCTGCAGAAAAAGCATTTGACAAAGTACAACATTCATTCATGATAAAAAAAAAAAAAACACTCAACAAAGTAGGTTTAGAGGGAACATACCTAAACATAATAAAGGCCATATATGAAAAACTGAAAGCAAATATTTTCAGTGGGGAAAAACTTAAAGCTTTTCTCTATGATCAGGAATACGGCAGGGATGTCCACTCTTACTACTATTATTTAACATAGTTCTGGAAGTCCTAGCCACAGCAAATAGACAACAAAAAGAAGTAAAAGGCTTCCAGATCGGGCAGGAAGAAGTAAAATTGACTATTTGTGGATAACATGATACTATGTGCAGAAAACCTGAAAAACTCCACCAAAAAACTGCTAGATCTGATAAATTCAGTAAATTCACAGGCTGTGAAATCAAGGTATAGAAATCTCTTGTATTACTGTATATCAATGATGAAGAAGCAGAAAGAGAAATTAAGGAATCAATCAGTCTCTTTTACATTTGTGCCCAAACCAGTAAGATATCGAGGAATAATCCTAGTCAAAGTGGTTAAATACATGTATTCTGAAAACTGTAAGACACTGATAGAAGAAATTCAGGGTGACACAAACAAATGTAAAGACATGCTCATGGATTGGAAGAACAAATATTGTGAAAATGTCTATACTAGACAAGAAAATACACAGATTTAATGCAATCCCTATCAAAATACCACCAGCATTTTCCACAGAGATAGAACAAAAGGCCCTCAAATATGTATGCGATCACAAAAGACCTCAGATAGCCAGAGTAACCTTGAAAAATAAAGCAAAGCTGGAGATAACACAATTCCAGACTTCAAGTTACATCACAAAGCCACAGTAATCAAAATAATCCTGGCACAAAAATAAACACATAGATCAGTAGAACAGAATGGAAAACCCAGAAATGAACCCCCAACTATATGGTCAATTAATCTTTGTCAATGCAGGAAAGAGTATCCAATGGGGGGAAAAGTCTCTTCAACAAATGGTACTGGGAAAACTGAACAGCAACATGAAAAAGAAAGAAACTGGATCACTTTCTTAGACCATACACTAAAAAAAAAAAATTCAAAATGGGTTAAAGACCTAAATGTGAGACTGAAACCACAAATATCCTAGAAGAGAACCCAGGCAGTAACTTCTTTGACATTGGCTGTAGCAAGTTCTTTCTAGATATGTCTCCTGAGGCAAGGGAAATAAAAAGAAAGATAAATTATTGGGATTTCATCAAAATAAAAAGCTTTTGCAGAGTGAAAGAAATAATCAACAAAACTAAAAGGGAATCTACAGATGGGAGAAGGTATTTGCTAATGACATATCTGATAAAGGGTTAGAATCCATACTGCATATTAGTTGACCATAAAGTTCAGGGTCCATTTCTGGGTTCTCTATTCTGTTCCATTGGTCTATGTGTCTGTTTTTGTGCCAGTACCACACTGTCTTGATGACCACAGCTTTGTAGTACAACCTGAAATCTGGCATTGTGATGCCCCCAGCTATGGTTTTCTTTTTTAAAATTCCCCTGGCTATTCGGGGTCTTTTCTGATTCCACACAAATCTTAAAATAATTTGTTCTAAGTCTCTGAAGAAAGTCCATGGTATTTTGATAGGGATTGCATTGAACGTGTAAATTGCCCTGGGTAGCATTGACATTTTCACAATATTAATTCTGCCAATCCATGAGCATGGAATATTTTTCCATCTCTTTGTGTCTTCCTCAATTTCTTTCAGAAGTGTTCTATAGTTTTTAGGTTATAGATCCTTTACCTCTTTGGTTAGGTTTATTCCTAGGTATCTTATGCTTTTGGGTGCAATTTTAAATGGGATTGACTCCTTAATTTCTCTTTCTTCAGTCTCATTGTTAGTGTATAGGAATGCCATTGATTTCTGGGCATTGATTTTGTATCCTGCCACGCTACCAAATTGCTGTATGAGTTCTAGCAATCTTGGGGTGGAGGCTTTTGGGTTTTCTATGTAGAGTATCATGTCATCGGCGAAGAGGGAGAGTTTGACTTCTTCTTTGCCAATTTGAATGCCTTTAATGTCTTTTTGTTGTCTGATTGCTGAGGCTAGGACTTCCAATACTATGTTGAATAGCAGTGGTGAGAGTGGACATCCCTGTCTGGTTCCTGATCTTAGGGGAAAGGCTCCCAGTGCTTCCCCATTGAGAATGATATTTGCTGTGGGCTTTTCGTAGATGGCTTTCAAGATATCGAGGAAAGTTCCCTCTATCCCTACACTCTGAAGAGTTTTGATCAGGTGCAGCCACTCTGGAAAACTGTGTGGAGGTTCCTCAAAGAATTAAAAATAGACCTGCCCTACGACCCAGCAATTGCACTGTTAGGGATTTACCCCGAAGATTCAGATGCAATGAAACGCCGGGGCACCTGCACCCCGATGTTTCTAGCAGCCATGTCCACAATAGCCAAACTGTGGAAGGAGCCTCGGTGCCCATCGAAAGATGAATGGATAAAGAAGATGTGGTTTATGTATACAATGGAATATTACTCAGCCATTAGAAACGACAAATACCCACCATTTGCTTCAACGTGGATGGAACTGGAGGGTATTATGCTGAGTGAAGTAAGTCAATCGGAGAAGGACAAACAGTGTATGTTCTCACTCATTTGGGGAATATGAATAATAGTGAAGGGGAATATAAGGGAAGGGAGAAGAAATGTGTGGGAGATATCAGAAAGGGAGACAGAACATAAAGACTTCTAACTCTGGGAAATGAACTAGGGGTGGTGGAGGGGGAGGAGGGCGGGGGGTGGGGGTGAATGGGTGACGGGCACGGAGGGGGACACTTGACGGGATGAGCACTGGGTGTTATTCTGTATGTTGGTAAATTGAACACCAATAAAAATTAATTTATTAAAAAAAAAAAGAATCCAAACTGCATAAGGAACTTATAAAACTCAACGCCCAAAGAACAAATAATCCAAATAAAAATGCCCAGAGGACACGAAAATAAATTTTTCCAAAGATCCATATGGCCAACAAACACATGAAAAGATGCTTATCGCTAATTATTTGGTAAATGAGAATCAAAACTACAATGAGCTATCACCTCACATCTGTCGGAATAGCTAAAATCCACAACACAAGAAACAGCAGATGTTGGCAAGGATGTGGACAAAGAGGCACCCTCCTGCACTGTTGGTGGAAACGCAAACTGGTGCAGCCACTTTAGGTTCCTCAGAATTTAAGAATAAAACTACCCTACAATTCCACAATTGCACTGCTAGATGTTTATCCAAAGAATACAAACATACTAATTGAAAGGATACATTCCCCTGCCCCCCCCAAGTTTATAGCAGCAGTATTACCTACCAAAGCCAAATTATGGAAACAGCCCAAGTGTCCAATGACCAATGACTGGATAAAGAGGATGGTACGTATATACAATAGAAAAGTAAAAAAATAATCGAATGTTGCCATTTGCAGTGACATGGAAGGAGCCTAGAGCATATTATGCTAAATGAAATAAGTCCATCAGAGAAAGACACATACCATATGATTTTACTCATATATGGAATTTAAGAAATAAATGAGCAAAGGGGAAAAAAGAGAGGGGCAAACGAGCAATAGACTCTTATCTATAGAGAACAAACTGATGATCACTAGAGGCGAGGGGGGTGGGAAGTTGGGTTGGACAGATGGGGATTAAAGGGTGCACTTTTTGGGATAAGCGCTGTGTATCATATTGAAGAGTTGAATCACTATTTTTCACTTGGAACTATTACACAGTTAACTAACTGGAACTTAAAAAAAAGTGAATCAGTGGATTTGCTTGTCAGTTTCTCCTTTCATTATGTAAAAATTTTTAAAAGAAAAATGATTGAAGGGAAAACTTAGTCCATGTTTACAAGTGTAAAATTTCCAATTAGTTAAATGGCTGATACTTTTGTAAGCTTTATATTCTTTGTAGCAAGTATTTTATTTCTGACAGTATAAAAACAATTACTATGGGCATCATTGTCTGGGCTTCTCAGACCAAAAACACCATATTCAGTTATCCTCATTTTAGCTCAGTTCCACTTTCCAAAATAAATGATGTGATATTCATAATGGGCAAAACTATCAAGATTGGCACAGTAAATGAGCCTACAATTCAGATGCAACTCAAATATTAATCATTAAAATATGGTCTTATGTATTACAGACCCAGAGAATAATAATTTTTTTAACCATATCACTACAAACAGAAATTCCAAACTACCTGAGATACTTAGTTTCCAAAAGTGATCCCCAATGAACTGCATCTCCCAGTGTGCCCTCCTGTAGGTCGCCTTCCTCTCTGAATCTGAGGTGTTGTATGATTTCCATCCGCTGGAATATGGACGTAATAGTGGTCTGTCATCTCTCAGCTGTGTCTCTAAGAGGATGGGCAGCACCATGTCTGCTCCTGGAACACCCACTTTCATAAGCCACCATGAAAGAAATCTCATCACGCTTCTAAAGAGATCATACGGAGTAACTGCCATAGAAATCTTGGGATAATTAAGGAATGTACCGGAGGTCGTTGGTTGTTTCTAACTGCCCTGGGAGATTGGAGGAAAATAATTATAACTTCAGTACTTGCAATTCTCAACTCAAGGAAGAGACTAGAAAACATTTACAACTGCTCCAAATACTACCTTTATTTCCTGTGGTTTCACAGTCAAGATTTCTGAAAACCAAACTATGACCAATAATCTAGATAATGCTTTTTAATATCAGGAGAATCTTAATATTATGCACAATGGTCACCAAACAAATACTGAGTGAATAAGTTAATTCTTGCCAAGAAAGGCATGGATAAAAACAAATATGGTGAAGGAGAAGCGCTGTTTGTAAATACGCTCCGACTTCATTATAAGACAAAAGGAGAAGGCGAAAACATATGGTTCCTTTCTTATATGACTTTAGAAATTATACTTTTGACTCCTTTGATTTGAAGAGACTTATGGAAAGCATATCTTTATGTACAACAATAACTTTGGTGTTACTTTTTGGCTTCTTACCTATTTTAATTGAATAGTGACTTTAAATATATTGGGGGGTGTTTATTCCAAATTTAAATGATTAGGGTTTTAAATTCTGCCTCTAGTCCTGATATTTCAGTTTTGTTTTGGAAAAAGGAAAAATTCATTTTGGAATCCCTTTCTGATTTCTTATTTGAAAATAATTCCTCAACTAATATTTTTTATGATTATTTTAAAATAACAAGCAGCTTGCTTTCGTGACCCGACATAGAAAGCATGACAGATGAGCTTTTATCCACACTTATACAATAATCTTGATGGAAGGATTGGATTTCTGTTTTTATGAACTTTTTCTTCAAGAGGCAGACACTTGGCTGTTTACTTCCACTTCCATTTCTGGGGGTGTCGTTGTTGTTTCTAGGTGACATGCATGACCTGTTCAGCTTAAATTCACCAAACTTTTAGAATGCAATTTAGTATCTGCTGAAGCCTTAAGGTAATCATACATGCAAGATGATATTTCATAGTGGAGTATTCCCCATACTCTTATGTTTTATGAAGAGTAATCGTCATAGGGGTAGTTGCACTCGATTCTCTAAATTGTTTTTAAATTTCCTTGTGGCTGACTTAAGTCAATAGAGCAACGTAGTGCACCTTTTGAAAAATCTCCTGTCTCACTGCTCAATACTCCCCATTTTTTATTTTCATTTTAAGCAAGAGGACTCACCGTCATATACTGTATAGTTATCTGTGATCTATTGGTCCAGCTCTGCTGGATTAATGCCAGATTTCAACACTTAGCTCCCCACTGGAAACTACTTTCCCACCAGTGGTTAAAAAATGATCACTTTTACGCTTAAGCACACGCATTGACATCTCCCATCTTGAATTCCTCTGAAAAAGAAGAAAAATAGCTAGAGAGGTCTACCCAACAGCCCCCTCTGGCAGGGATTCAAAAGTAAAAGAGCATTTTCAATTTCAGGCAAAACCACCTGGTTCAGAAAAGTTCAGGTACTTCAGAAGTTAACACAGGGCTCCCTTTGGTCCCATCAGGATTGATACTCCTGTCTGCTCAGTTTGCTTTTACTCACTTCAGCTGTTTTGTTATTACTTAGAGAAAATGTTGCCTCAGCTGGAAAGCAGAATCATATCAGAAACCATTTTTAGAGGGGTTTAATGATGATATATCTGTGGGACAAAAGGAAAAGAGTGCCCCCTCAGGATTTCCTTAAAATCCATAAAGCTAGATTTTGAAAAGAACATGAGTGGAAGGCAGCAAGTAACCAATCCTTAACAATTCCTCTTCATTGAATTGCTTCCTGGTTGTTCTTTAAATGGCAAACTTCATAGTATGGGGCATCTTTACTTACTGGAAAAAAATGGCAGCTTTCTCATGACATAAAACTATTAGTTTTACACAAAGATTTGAAATAATTTTCCCCCTTTCCTCTTTTAGGATGAAGCTTTAAGCTTTGGTCAAGAGATTTTTGATTTTCTCCTCAGGGGTAAATGGGATAAGAAATCTTGTAATTAAAAAAAAAAGTGCCGATTGAATTTTTTTTAAAGTCAATAGTTTATTTTATTGCCTTTAAAATGTTTGTGCTTTTCGTGATTTTTTAAGCAAATGGAACTGTTAGATTGCTGTAGGTTTTTCTGAGTTATCAACATACAACAAACATTAAAAAACCACAGTGTTTTGTGAGGCTTTAAGAGAAAATCCAGAAGTTTTCTTAGATATTTATGAAGGATATCTATATAGGTTGGTGCTTACAAAAAAATCACAGTAAAATCAGAAAGGGTAGAACAAAACAAGAAGGAGACAAGAGTAGAAAAATGGGGTTGAGTCAAGCGTTGCCCTATATGGCGCAAACTGTCGATGCAAAAAGCATTTACAGAAGGACCTTGTGGACTCACAAAGATAGAGGTACTTCAAGAAACAAGTGCCAAAGTAGTCACTGGAAGAAATAAAGAGCTAGGTTTCATTTTTCTTTTTAGAGGCCATATCTTAACTTTATTTTGAACTCTTTCCAGTAAAGAAATGGACATTTTTATAAAGGCAATGTATAAGCAAACAATCCCCAGGTCCTCAACCTAAATTAAAAGAGATGGACACATTTAAAGGAACTACGGAAAGAAAAGAAACAGAGTCTAGGAGGAATGAGAAAAAGGAAACGTATAAAAAATATTGTCTTTGCAAGACAAAGGAGATACCATTTAGAAGGAAGTCATAAACAGTTACAGCTGTTGTGCAGAGATCAAAGAGAGTGGTACCTATTGGGTGGCTAGAGAAGTATGGGGACTGAAATGCATCATTGAACATGACAAGGAGGTTTTGGTTGATCTTACAGGAATTTCAGGGGAGAGACTGATGGAAGTTCGAAGAGAAAAAGGACAAATCAGGAGCAATAATTAAATAATGTTATTTAAGGATTTTAACCGAGGAAGGAGGAATGATTACCAGGATAGCAATTAGAAGTAATGATAGCAGAGGAGTGTGTTTGAGTGTGTTTTGATATAAAATGTTTTATATTAAAAATACTTCTTATCTGAATGACAGAGAAATGAGAAATAAGTAGAAGCTGAGACAGTACCACTTTAGATGCTTGTGAGAAGATATTAAGCAATTATGTTCCTCAAAATTAATAGAAAAATAATATAGCCCTATAAGGTAGAAGTGAGTTTTAGAGTGAAGGAGTTTGCTTTTCACTCTGAGATCACAGGGATACATTAAAAAAAAGTAGAAAAATGATGAGGATGTGTATGTGAACACATATGAAATAGTTTATTGTATCTTTGTTTTTTTTTTTTACTTTTCAAATTTTATTGGTAAAAAAATCAAGTATACAGAAACAGTCAAAAGATTGTATAGTGAACACCCTTATACTGACCTACAGTTTCAACAGATGACATATTCCAGAAAATTGTTTGTCTCTTTCTCATTTCTTTCCTTTTATCTTTCTAAAGCTGAAAAGTTTCAAAGCAACTTGAACTATGATGACATTTCATAATTCAGCATTCATCTTCTGAAGGTTATTCATCACCAATTAATAAATTTAAGATCATCCTCTAATATTTAGGATTCAATTTGGAATGATTTTGATCAGGTTAATGGAGAATGCAAGTGAAAGTGGAAAAAAAGAAGTTAGAGTTTGACCAGAGATCAGGAAGTTGGGATGTTACTTACAGACTCACAGCTAGAAGACACGAGGACTAATAAGTGAAGATTAGAACAAAATTGTAGTTTTACGGTTTAAACATTCAGAAAACTGTGACTGTTTGGTACCGGAAGAAAGTAGACAAATCTGTTATCTGCGTTTTGACTGCTGAAAATTCTTCATCACTTTCCTTATTCCATACTTCTATCCCTGCCATTGTTCTTGAACTTTTCTTTTTTTTTAAGATTTTATTTATTTATTCATGAGAGACACACAGAGAGAGGCAGAGGCATAGACAGAGGGAGAAACAGTCTCCTCCAGGGGAGCCTGATGTGGGACTTGACCCTGGGACCCTGCGGCTAAGGCGCTGAGACAAAGGCAGATGCTCAACACTGAGCCACCAGGCGTCCCTGTTCTTGAACTTTTCATATCATATATTATTTTAGGTTAAATGAGTTGACGGTCTCTGTTAAAGAATGAAAATAGTACTACAATAATTACTCTGTCCTTAGTATCGTCAGTCAGTAAACATTACTTGTATCTCACCAATGCTTCGCCTAAATAAATAGCTCTGTAATGTTGGATCTCTGAATCCTGTGGTATTCTATTTATAGCTATTTTTGTCAATGAGATCTCCAGTGGTGTCTTTAAGATACCCTGAGTTTTAACTGCTTTCATTGTGTGGAGGATTGGCCCTTTGCTCTCCTGACCTTTCATTTATAAATAACTAAAATGACCAATGTCCTATATCCAATAATTTGTAGTATAAACATATACAACTCTCTTATTTCTTAATAAGTGCCTGTTATTAAGTGTTATTGTTTTTACTAAGAAGAATACCAGTATCTGTTTCTGGAGATTTCCTTGCCATGAATGGGATAAGTTATGGCATACTCAGGGTGTACTCATTCCCAAACACATTGCTTCTTATACCAAACACAGGAGAGAAAGTGAGAGAGACAGAGAGCGAGACAAAGACCTCGACTGCCTGGTTATTCCACAGTTTTTACACTTTATGTGCAAAAACCAACGTCTTTGGGGAAAGTCTTAGAAAACTAGAGGAAAATTACATTTGTAGTAATCCTACAAAGCAAAAGAGAAGTATGCAGATATAAAAATGTGCAGATATAAAAAGGAAATTATTTTAATAGTATTTCACATTGTCATTGTGAAGTTGAAATGAGTTGATAATATAAGCCATTTAGAATAATACGGGCACAGGTAAGCATGCAATATAAATGTTATGTGATATAATTGTTTTCAGTACATAATTACTTGCACATACCATTCATCTAGAAAATGTTTTCCTTTTCTTTCTTCTTTTTTTTTTGGATTTGGTAAAAAATGAAGTCACACATATGTACACACAGCCAAAGTTAAATTCTAAAATATTTCTGCAGATTATTTGGCCCTCTTAGATTTTTCTCCTGTCCATCATGAGGACAGAAAGAACAGAGTAGAGACACAAAAAAGGCCTCTAAAAAAGCACAAGTCCAGATGTGAGCATTTTTTTTTCTCTAACTGGTACTAAATGGAAGAAAAACACTGCCCCAAATACTTTTATATTACTTTTTAAAGAGTACATTACCATTTTATTAGAAAATGCAATAGTTTCTATACCATTTAAGCAATTTTTATTGCTTTCCTGTCACAGAAGCCTTAAGGGTAGTCAAATTTCAGGTAACATCCACTATAGAATCTGAGAGGAATGCTGCACCTTGGGTGAATTATATTACTATTTAAGACACGTTTGAAGAAAATGAACTAAATAATACTTTTACAGTAAGTGTTGAGTATTTTGGAATATATATACATATATTTATGTTCGCATGTATGCACACTGACACATCAGAAAAAATAATATATTGTGTCATACCAAATTTATTTTATTCTTCAGTCTTGTATGTTGGTCATTCATATTTATTTATGTAAAATAACAAACATATTCAATTAACCAACATTAATAGGCTTCTGCTATTCTAAATTCTAAATATAAATTTATTCTATATAAAACAACTCAAAAGCTTAGGGACTTCCAAAAATTCGATGTGGTATTATGATTTTTTCCCCTGGTCTTTTGAAAGTGAAACGCAAACATCATATATTAGAGTATAAAGATGAAAAATAATAATAGTAGGTGGGAAAGATTGAATTTGGAAGAACTGCATTCCCTGTGGGAGTCGCAAATTTGCCTCCAATATGAGAAAAGTGATTGTTAAAACAAAATACTTCCCGTGCTTTCTAAAATACATCAGTTCTATTAGAAGTCTCTTATAAAATATCTTTATATGGTAATCAGTTTATTAGGCTTTCAAAGTTGAAACGTGAAATTCAACCTTGTGTGATTAGGATTTCCTGAACACAGGTTTTCTCTGACTACAATCCTGTAAGCCTGGGAAATAACTGGGCTCCTGGTAGCAATGGACAGATTTTTAGTATCAAATATTTCAACATTTTATGAAGTTAGTTAAACATAGAGATGTCCCTTCTGTGATTTTCTGAATTATGCTCTCGTTTTACTTAATTTTTTTAACAGAACATATGCATGCTCCAATAAAACAAAATCTGATTATTATTCATTAAATACCTGCAATCTGTCGCAACCTTAAGGCTGTTGTATTTCATTTCTCAGTCTATTATGATACAGTGAATCTGATTATCATTATGAATCAGATTATCACCCAGGAAGGAAAGTTAAACAAAAATACCACTTATCTCAGTGCTGAAGTTTATGTGAAGTTTGTCAGTTAATGATGGACAACATTCTAAATATCATCAAAAAATATACAAATGTTGAAGGTACACTTTTTTAAAAAAAAGATTTTATGTATTTGAGAGAGAAAGAGCGTGCACGGAGAGAGGCAGAGTGGGTTGGAGGGGGAAAGGGAGAGAATCTCAAGCAGTTTCCAGGCTGAGCTTGGAGCCCAATGCAGGGCTTGATCCCACGGCCCTGAGATCATGACCTGAGCTTAAACCAAGAGTCAGGTGCTTAACTGAACGACCCCTCCAGGCACTCCATTGAAGGTACACTTTTGATACTTCCGCAGACTTAGAATTATGAAGTATTCCTTAAATGCCCTCTTTCTGTGATTAGAAAATATTTTTGTCAATACTCAACCAATGAGTTTCTATTATTTACAAAGCAATGAAAATACAATTAGAAGAACAAAACCATGCAGTGTTGACCAACCGTAGTCACTCAAGAGTTAAGAAAAATAAGATTTACGCAAATGGGGAGATCTTACATTTTCAGAGGGGGGACTTGAACTCTTCCAGCTCTATAGAGAGGCATGCTATAGCTGCGTCTGACATTTGCATTCCAAGATTTCATGCCTAAACCAATGCTGAGACCTGTCTCGATGAAAGCTAGTCATTTTCTAAATGCTGAAGAATGAGTTAAGGAGCAATCATTCTGGTTACCAGAAGAGTTTGTTAGGGGCCAAAAGAGTCAAATAGGTCAAAAAAGTAAAAGGTCAAAATATAACAAAGAAAATGTCTTTTATTGGCTCTGGTAGTATGATTGTAATGTGAGCAGATTTTCACTTAGTAACTTTATATTTTAGTAGCTTTCAGAATAGTACTTGGCATTTATGTTTCACTTTTTAATTTCTTTAGAATGTATTTAATTCCAAAATGTAATAAATAGCTATCTATGTACACATTTATTCAGTCTATTAAATTTTTAATATATGTGCATTGCTTTTATCAGAACAGATACTATAGAGTCTGCTCTTTGCATCATTAGCTTCTGAATCAAAACCTTGTTGGAGTGGGTCTGATGTGCACAGGTAGGCTCCTTCTTGAACTTCAGCCTTAGGAGAGCCCCAGAAATTTGGTTTCTCGTATCTGCTTTGGAAATTTATTATTTATTGCAAGGGCTATGTTGCTGTAGCAAAGATAACCCAAAGAATAGTTGCTTAGAGGATAGGGAAGTGCGTTATTTTGCATATGGTCGTCCCAAGGTGAATGGCCAGACTGCAGGGTGGCTGTGCTCCGCATGCTCATTCTGGGCCCAGGCCTTTCCGTTTCCTTGCTTGGGAATCTACAGGGTTGTAGCTTCGTCTTTATATTCAGAGCTTGATGGCAAACGCATCATTATTTTAAGGTACAGAAAGAGGAAAGGAGAACACTAGGAAAGAAGGGGAACTATCTTTAATATTGAAGTTGACTCAAAAATTAACAGTTAATCTTAGCGTCTCTTTTCAGAAGAGATCTTTGAGGAGGCTCTTTCAGAGAAGGCTGAGAAATATCTCTAGCTTGGCAGCAATGTACTCCTCCGTTACAACTCGATTATTGTGGTAGAAGAGAGGACCTGCCTAGCCCTGACATGGGAACTCCTGTCTCCAGGAATTCCCTAAACTTCCTAAAGGCGGATGACTGCCCAGTTGCATGCACGTTTGAACAGCATTTTAAATTCTTAAAGTAATCTATATGAATTAAAATTCTCTAGTAGAAAGTCACTTACCTGTAAAACTTAAACTGTATTTTAGAAAACATCTTAATGACATTTTCACATGACAACCGATTTACAGCTATCATTAAATCCTGCATGACAGATTTGAAAAATATGACTATAAATGTATTTGTTAAAAAATGTAGGGGCTGTTTTGGATCCTCAGGGTCCTAGTTTGTCTTTTAATAGTATCACTGAGTGTACTCGCATTTACTCATTTGTTCTTCTAACAAATAGTTATTGAATGCCTATCCTCATATATGTGCACACGGAAAATTAAAAACAATGTGTTACCTACTTTCACGGAAATTAAAATTCAATAAGAAATATAACTCGTGAGATCTTCTGCAGAAGACAAAATAAAACACAAATGCCCTTTTTGTTTGCTTTGCAAGAATTTGGTTTGCAGGGGCACATAGAAAATTTAAGTTTAAGGCGACGATAATGCATCCTAGTTGGGTTCCAACTAGGGCAGGATCCAAGACTTATTTGCAACACCTCGGAGAATCTCTTTTCTACAAGAACTAATTGATCAGAGAATGTTATTTCTGTACTGTTCCCAATTACTTGAAATTCTCAAAACCCGTTCCTCAGCAATTTTGCAGCCTCAGTGACATATGAGTTCAGAAAACCCCAGACAGTTGTGTGTTCTCAAATAGAGATAAGGAAACTGTCCGAATGTCCATCTTCTCTTCCAAACTGCTTTCAGAATGACAGGCCACAAATCACTTTGGACAGGAAGAGATGAAAGTCTGTGTCAATTGTGTTTTTTCTCCTCTGGGTTTGAAGATGAAGAAATCCTCTTAAACTCTACATTAATGTGTAGTAATTGATATATCTAGGTCAGCTTGAATGTTGTCAGTCTCCTTGTGCGTATCTAAAATTAGCAGCTTACCAACAGCCATTTGCCTCCTGTTCAAGGAGCAGAAGCAGAAATTTGAGAATTCTGATTTCCTGACTTATGTAAATAGGGGTAAAGACCATTGTTAGGGCATTTCTGGGGGCTGCTTTCTTTATACTTAGTAGACATACTGTATGCCTGTGATACTTAATAATAATTATCTTCACTCTTCTTAACTTGGAGTTTCTCCAGAACTATTTCAGTAATTTATAGAGGAAAGACTTGTGGGGCACTGAGGCCCACTACATTGATGGAAAACAACATGCCAATGGCTTTCCCTCACATTAAAATTCATAGATAACTTTAAACATCTTCTTGAATCAATTGGAACAAAGTTCATAATGATGATTACTGTAAATGCAGCAAATGACCTCTCATTCTCTCTCTTTTTTTAGATTCTTCAGATAAGTGAAATTAAATGATGTTTGCCTTTCTTTGTCTGACTTATTTCACTCAGCATAATACCCTCTAGGTCCCTCCATGTTGTTGCCAATGATAAGATTTCTTTCTTTTCTTTTTAATGGTTAAATACTATGCTAGTGTGTATGTGTTTCTGTGTATACGCCACATTTTTATCTGTTCGCCTGTCAGTGGATACTTGTGTTGCTTCCATATCTTGACTATTGTAAACATAGGGGTGCAGCAGACATGGGGGTACATCTATTTTTTGAATTAGTGGTTTCATATTTTTGGGTAAATGCCCAGTAGTGGAATTAATGTATCATATAATATTTCTACTTTAATTTTTTTTAGCAGCCTCCATATTGTTTTCCACAGTGGCTATCCAATTTATATTTTCAGGTTCCCTTTTCTCTCCATTTGTTATTTCTTGTCTTTTTGGTACTAGCCTTTTTTGAGTGGTATGAGGTGATGTCTCCTTGTGGTTTTGATTCGCATTTCCTTGATGATTAGTGATGTCAAGAGTCTTTTCAGGTGTCTATCGGCTGTGTGGAAGAATATCTGATCAGGTCTTCTGCCCATTTTTTCATCACTTTTTCTTGGTATTGGGTTGTAGAAGCTATTTATGTGTTTTGGATATTAACCCCCCGTTAGATATATCATTTGTAAATATTGCATATATCTTCTTCCATTCACTAGGTTACCAGATCCCCTCACCTACCTCCCCTCCAACAACCGTCCATTTGCTTCCTATAGTTAAGAGTCTCTTATGGTTTTTCTTCCCCTCTAATTCTGTCTTATTTTATTTTCCCTTCCTTCTCCTGTGCTACTCTGCTTTGTTTCTTAAATTCCACATATGAGTGAAATCATATGGTATTTGTCTTTCTCTGACTAATTTACTTCACTTAGCATAATACACTCTAGTCCTATTCTTATCATTTCATGACAAGATCCCATTGTTTTTATGACTGAGTAAGTATGTGTGCATATCACATCCTCTTTATCCATTCATCAGTCAATGGATGTTGTGCAATTCCCATAGTTTACCTGTTGTAGATAATGGTGCTATAAATAGTGCATATATCCCTTTAAGTTATTATTTTGTATTTTTGTAAAAACCTAGTAAAACAATTGCCAGATTGTACAGTGGCCCTACCCTATAGCTATTCTTAGTCACTCCCCATTTCCACCCCTTGCCAACCATGGCCACCACAAATCTACTATTTGTCCCTATGATATTTTCCATTTTGGACATTTCATCAATTAAAAGATATGGACTTTGAATCATATTTAATCATATTTAAAAGTGTGTCCTTTTGTGTTTGATTTATTTATCATGCTTTCCGGGTACTACTCATGCTGTAGCACGTATCCGCATTTCATTCCTTTTGAGTGAATGATATTTCATTTTATGGATTTACCGCAGTATATTAGCCAGGATTCTCCAGAAAACAAGAACCACAGGCCCAACAGGTATTTCTATTGGAGTATGTATATTTACATATGATTTATTATATGTTATTTCATGTGATCATGAAAACTGGAAAGTCCTGCAATTGGCCGTCAGCAAGCTGGAGATGCAGGAAATCCAGTGGAATAGTTTGTAGGCTTGAGAGCTGGAGAGCTGATGCTGTACGTGCCAGTCTCAGTCTGAAGGCCTGACAATCAGGAGTGCTGAGGGTAGGAGAAGATTGTTGTACCAGCTCCATCAGTGGGTAGAACAAGAACTAGTCAGGCTGACTGAGAATTCAACCTTCCTCTTTTGGTTCTATTCAGACCCTTGATGGTTTGGGTGATGCCCGTGCACATTGACGACAACCATCTGTTGCATTCAGCTCACCAACTAAAATGTTAATATCTTTTGGAAATATCCTCACAGACTCCCTCCAGAAATATCATTTAAACTGTTATTTGAGCCTCCTCTGGTCTAGTCAAATTGACACGTAAAATTAATCACCATATTTATTTTGTTTTATCCATTTATTAGTCGATGGACATTCGTTGGGGGGCAACATTTCTGTTTTCCCTTGGGGCTACTGTGAATAATCCTGCTGCTACATTTGTGTGCATATTTTTGTGTGAACATATGTTCCATTAAGTGTATATGTAGGAGTGGCACTATTGGGTCATGTGTAACTCTAAGTCTGACTTTTTAAGGAACTGTCAAACTATTTTCCAATACATCTCTACCATTTTGCATTCCTACCTGCAGCGTATCAATGTTTTGTTTTCTCCATATCGTCACCAGTACTTGATAATCTCGTTTTGATTAGAGCCATCTGAGACTTTTGTTTTGTTTTGCTTGGTATTTACCTGATGGCTAATGGTGTCAGGTGTCTTTTTATGTGCATATAGAGCATATGTATATCTTTAAAGAAACGTGTATTCATATTTTTTGCCATATTTAGACTTAATTATTTGTCTATTATTGATTTATAAGTGATCTTTAACTATTCTGGATGCTAGATATATGAAAATTATGTATAACATTGAGATTTATCATGTCTAGATACATCTACTGAGATATATGATTTCTAAGTGTTTTCTCCCTTTCTGTGTATATCCTTTTGAAACACAAGTGTTTTATATTTTGATAAAGTTGGATTTATCTATTTTTTTGATTGCTTATACTTTAGATAATATCTAAGACTCTAAAGTCATGAAAATGTGTAACTATTTTATTCTAAGAGTTTGATATTTTTAAATATTACATTTAGGTATTTGATCCATTTTGGATAATTTTTGTTTATCCTGAGAGGTTGGGATCCAACTTCATCCAATTACTCTGTAGTGTTCTTTCATTTCAGTTTGAAGGACTTTAATATTACTTGTTGCAGAAGCCTGATAATGAAAGGTGTTCTCACTTTATATATAGTAATTTTTAATTTTTTTTCTTTAGCTTTGATGAATCACTTTACTGGATACAGTATTTCTGTTTAACATTTTTTTGGGTTTGTTGGTTTTTCTTTCTGCACCTTCAATGTGTTCGCATTGTCTTCTGGCTTCCCTGGTTTCCGATGAAAAATCTTCTATTTGAGGATCCATTAGTTCTTTCATGATTTTCTCTTTGCCTTTGCCTTTGGCTTCTGACAGTTTGTCTAGGTGTGGATCTCTGATTTTTTTTTTCTATCTGTAATGTGTTGGATTTCTTGGATATATAGTATACACTCATATTTTTCATTAAATTTTGGAAATTTGGAGGAAATTATTTCCTCAGGTATTATTTTTTCTCCTTTCTGTCTCTCTTCTCCTCTGATACTCCCATTATGTATATATTAACATGCTTAATGGTGTTAAGCATTTTAAAAACCTTAATAGGTCTTTGAGAGTCAGTTAATTTTTTGTTGTTCTTTTTTCTTTTTCTTCCTCAATATGTATAACCAAAACTGATCTATCTTCAAGTTTGTTCTCCTGTCTCCTTAAATATTTTTAGCCCCACTCTTCTCCAGTATAGATTTCACTTTAGTATTTTACTTTTAAACCACAGAATTTTTATTTGGCTCTTTTTTTGTATTTTATGTCTCTTTATTGATAGTCTCTATTTGGTGAAACAATGTCATGCTTTCTTTTATTTCTTTGGATAGACATGGCTTTCTTTAGTTTTCAAACTTTTTCAAAATAGCCTATTTCGATTCTTTGCCTAATAAGTACAATGTCTAAGCTTTTCAAGGACAAGTATTATTTATTGATTTTTTTCTACCTGCACGATGGTTATATCACTTTGTTTTCTTTTTAAGACTCAATTTTTATTGTTTTTGAAAACTGGACATTTTAAATAATGTACTGTGGCAACTTTGGAAATCATAATCTATCCCCTTACCTCTGGCAAGGTTTTTTTCTGTTGCTGTTTTTTAGTCACTTTTTTAAAAAAAAATTAAAAAGATTTTATTTATTTATTCATGAGACACACACACAGAGAGAGAGAGAGGCAGAGACACAGGTAGAGGGAGAAGCAGGCTCCACGCAAAGAGCCCAAAGTGGGACTTGATCCCGGGTCTCCAGGATCACACCTGGGCCAAAGGCAGGCGCTAAACCATTGAGTCACCCAGGGATCCCTTTAGTCACTTTTATGAACAAAATCTGTAAAGTCTACATCCTTCATCCTAGGTGACTACTGGACTCTGCTCATTTAGCTTAATTGTCTGTCAGTCAGCTAATATCTGGATAGAGATTTTCTTTGTCTTTTCTGAGAGTGGTTTCTGTGTGTGTCCTGTAGTTTATCTTCAATACCCATTTGGACAATTGAAATATTGCCCTCAGCCTTCACTTACTGCTTGAACTAAGCCTCAAGTCAACCAGAGGTGAGATCTAGGGGGTTCTTAGGTCTTTCCTGAGTAAGTGCAGAATACTTGGCAAGTGCACAACCCTTTGAATGTGCATAGGCTTCTAGATTCCCAGAGACATGTTGGAACTTTTCAGAGACCTTTTGGGCATCTCATTCCATACGTTTACTTTTTAAGGTTTCTAGTTAGTCTCTGGCTTGCCCCAGTACTTGTCTACTACTCCAAGGAGTTGCAGTGTTAAATAATTACCTGCAACTTTTTCGACACATACCCTCGGGGAAAGGTTTTCACAGTGAGTTCAGAGTGAAGGTAGTTTTGCAAGTGAGGTCTTCTAAGAATTGCCACACAAGTCAAATACTTAACAGTTTTCTGGAAATGGAGCTTTGGAAGTGCTCTAACATTGTGCCGCCCCCTCTTTTGGCTGCCATGCTCTAGTTTTCACTCTGATTGTGGACCGGTGGTTTCAAGGCTACCACCAAGATAGGGAGTTGGGATTGTGACCAGGACAAGTTAAAATGCCACAAAGCTCACTGTTTTTTACTGAGATTAAGCTATTTATCTTGAGTAAATACTCCCATGAATTGCTGCAAGTCTTTGCCCAGTTTCCAGAGTCCTGAAATGTTGATTTTGAAAATATTTTATATATATATATATATATATATAGAGAGAGAGAGAGAGAGAGAGAGAGAGGATAATTTTTGGATATTCTTACTCTGCCATTTTTGCTAATGTCATCTGGTTCTCTTGAGAACATATTTACATGGAACGTAACTTTATCTCTCCCTTTATGTGTGCAGTAACAGATTTTCATTATATTTTTAGTTTTTTTCAGTGGGAAGGGACATGGACAAACAGAACCCATATCACTGTGCACTATCATTATTCCTTACCATAGGACTGGCTTAGCAATCCTTACAACAGGACTCCATCAGCATTATGAGACAAAAAGAATCAAAGTAAATGTCCATGGATCATGAAAGTAGTCTCATAATAACCTATAATTGGATTTCACATACAGATAATCTAGAAAATCAATATTAATTAGGAAAGAATAGGCATTGTTAGAAACCAAACTGTACACTGCTGTACATACTCCGAAATATGATAGGAACATACTGATCATATTCTTTTAAAGTGTGACAGACAACTTTGTTGCCTTTGTCATCTTGGAATTCATTCAAATATAAAAGAGTCCCTTTGAAGACATGGGTTGAATTCTAAGATATAATGGTTCCTTTATCTTTATCAGTTAAAGTTTCTCAGTTGAAAAGTGGGAAGCCTGCTGTCTCATGTAGACAGTTGTAAGGAAATCAAAATCATTGGTCTAGAAAAGATATTTATAGAAAACAGAGCACCTGGCTAGACAATTTAGAGGTAGAACCAGTGTAATTTAAAGGAGAAAGTGGCTTTTATTAAGTGTTTATTGTAGCATATCTAATAAATATGTTTGTTGTTCTCTGGAGAAGTCTTAAACAGTTAAATTAAAAATTTCTGTCTGTTCATCAGGAAGAGTCTAGAAAGGAGACATACTGTATGAAAGTTTCAATAGTTGTGTATTCATATATGATATGATAGATTTTGAGAATGAAGGTAGGAATAAAGTAATCTAAAATTAATAAAATAGATATTGGGACACCTGAGTAGCTCATTGGTTAAAGCATCTGCCTTTGGCTCAAGTCATGATCTCCAGGTCCTGGGATCAGGCCCTGTGTTGGGCTTCCTTCCCTTCAGGGAGTCAGCTTCTCTCTCTCTCTCCCTCTGCCCCCCCCCCAACTATTCTATCTCTCAAAAAATAAATAGATAGATAAATAAATAAATAGATAGATAGATAGATAAATAAATAAATATCTTTTTTAAAAAATAAAAAAGTCTTTTATAAATTATTTATTTTTTTCTTTTGATGAGGACTTTTAAGTTTTACTCTATTGGCAACTTGCAAATATGCATTACCAGACTATTTGATATAGTGATCATGTTAGACATTGCATCCCTGTGACTTACTTATGTTGTACCTCGTGACCCCTTCACACATTTTACCTACTCCCCAACCCCCCTTCCTCTCTGGTAACTAACATTCTTTTTTGTGTATCTATGAGTTTTGTTTGGTTTTATTCATTTATTTTGTTTCATTTTGGCTTAGATTCCACATGTAAGAAATAATACAGTATTTATTTTGTCTGCCTAATTTATTTCATTTGCCATAATACCTTCAAGCTCCATCCTTTGCACATGGCCATTCTTCATTCTCTTTTGGGACTCAGAAATACTTCAGAGTGTGTCTGTGTGTGTGTGTGTGTGTGTGTGTGTGTGTATCAAGTCTTTATCCATTCATTCTTTAATGGTATGCACTTTGTTGCCTTATCTTTTTTTAATTTTTAATTTATTTTATTTTTTTATTTATTTATGATAGTCACACACACAGAGAGAGAGAGAGAGAGAGAGAGAGAGAGAGAGGCAGAGACATAGGCAGAGGGAGAAGCAGGCTCCATGCACCGGGAGCCCGACGTGGGATTCGATCCCGGGTCTCCAGGATCGCGCCCTGGGCCTAAGGCAAGCGCCAAACCGCTGCACCACCCAGGGATCCCTGTTGCCTTATCTTTACTGTTAAAATATTCCTGCAGTTAACATAAGGGTGCGTATATCTTTTCAAATTTGTGTTTCCCTTTTCTTCTGATAAGTACCCAAGAGTGAAATTATTGGATCATACAGTAGTTCTATTTTTAATTTTCTGAGGAACCTCCACACTGTTTTCAAAATTGGTTGAACCCATTTATATTCCCATTAAATAATATATTAAGGTTCCTCTTCCTAACAGTCTTGCCAACATTTGTTTTTTTTTTTCTTGTATTTTTGATACTCTCCATCCAACATCTGTGAAACAATATCTCATTGTGGTTTTGATTCGCATATCATGTCCCTGATGATTAGTGATTTGGGCATCTTTTTTTGTGCTCGTTAACCACCTAACGAGCTGTCCTCTTCTTTGGAAAAATGTCCATTCAGATCCTCTATTCATTTCTAAATCAGATCATTTGCTTTTTTTTGGTGTTGAGTGGTGTTAGTTCTTTATATATTTGGGATATTAGCTCCTTATTAGATATATAATTTGCATATATTTTCTCCTATTCATTAGCTTGTCTTTTGCATTTTGTTGATGGTTTTGTTTTAGTGCAGAAGCCTTTAGGTTGATAATATCACTCGTTTATTTTTGCTTTTGTTGCCTTTGCTTTTGAACATTCTAATCATAACGCGTCACGGTGTGGCTCTTTGGGGGTCTATTGTTTTGGAACACTTTGACTAGCTGGATATCTGTCGTCTTCTCCAGATTAGTCACGTTTTCAGCTGATATTTCTTCAAATAATTTTTCCACCTCTTTCTCCCTTCTCCATAGGTATCTCCTATAAATGCAAATGTTTTTTGTCCAATGTCATTCATTGGTCCCTTAAACTTAACTTCTTAAAATTCTTTTTTCATTTCGCTGCAATATTTGAGTGAATTCCACTGTCCTGTCTTCTAGATCACTGATCCTTTCTTCTCTTTTATTTAGTCTAGTACTGAATCTATTGAGTGTATTTCTCAGTTCGATTATTGTATTTTTCTGGTCTCTGACTTCTGTTTGATACTTTCTTATCTTTTCTGGCTCCTTGTTGAAGTTCTCACTGTATTCATATGTTCTTCCAAGTTTGGTGAGCATTACTTTAACTTTTTATCAGGTGAATTGCTTATCTCCATTTCATTAAGTCCCCCCCCCCCCGAGGTATTATCTTGTTCTTTAATTTGGAACATATTCCTCTTTATTTCCTTTTTTTATTTTTTTTAATTTTCATTTATTTATGATAGTCACAGGGGGGGGGGCAGAGACACAGGCAGAGGGAGAAGCAGGCTCCATGCACCGGGAGCCCGACGTGGGATTGGATCCTTGGTCTCCAGGATCGGGCCCTGGGCCAAAGGCAGGCGCCAAACCGCTGCGCCACCCAGGGATCCCTCCTTTTTATTTCCTAATTTTGCTTAACTCTCTAGCTTTGTTTCTATGTATTAGGTGAAACAGTTATCTCTCGCCATTGAAGGAACGGCCTTACTTAGGAGATTAATTTTATCTTTCAACCTTGCCCTTGCTCCTTCATGTCTCCTGAGCCTCTGTGGTTGTGTAAGCAGTGTGATTTATCCTTGATAGTCTTTTTTAAGATTTTATTTATTCATTCATGAGACACACACACACACACACACACAGAGAGAAAGAGAGAGAGAGAGAGAGAGAGAGAGGCATAGACACAGGCAAAGGGAGAAGCAGGCTCCATGCACCAGGAGCCCGACGTGGGAATCGATCCCGGGTCTCCAGGATCGGGCCCTGGGCCAAAGGCAGGCGCCAAACCGCTGCACCACCCAGGGATCCCTCCTTTTTATTTCCTTTTTTTTTAAATTTACTTATGATAGTCACAGAGAGAGAGAGAGAGAGAGAGAGAGAGAGAGAGAGAGAGAGGCAGAGACACAGGCAAAGGGAGAAGCAGGCTCCAGGCAGGGAGCCCAAAGTGGGACTCAATTCAAGGACTCCAGAATCACACCGGGGCCAAAGGCAGGTGCCAAACCACTGAGCCACACAGGGATCCCCTTTGATAGGGTTTTTGAACACCTGTCAGTGTTCCAAGTGAGGGATCTCATTCAGCATCTAATTTCAGAGTGACTGGAAGCCAGATCATTATGCAGCAGCTTTTAAAGTATGCAAATATATACCATTCTGTGTGACCACAATTATAAACCCTGCTGACCTCTGGACTGTGTGGTCTGGTGATGGCTTTTGGGTGACATTTGCAAAAATTAGGGCTCCAGATGAATGTATCAGCTCCTTTTTGATAGGTGTCAGTGAGCTGTAGGGAGAGTGCAAGGATAGAGTCCCTCAGCCTATGTTCCCTGAGAGCATGTCTGTAACCTCTGGGTGTATGGTAAATCTGAAGTCTGCCCTCAGACTGAAGCTCCAAGACAAGTAAATAGGCCTTTTGTCAAGACAAACTTGATATTTCAGCCTGCTAGAAAGTGCCCTGCGGATGGTGGCCTGCCATGAACTGTTTCTCTATTGTTAAGTCACAGAAAAGCCAGAACACAGGTCCCGCTAACAACCAGATCATCCCCTGTGTGGCCTGCATGTTTCTGTCGGCTTTCCTAGAGCTGCAGGGAGGCACAGGCAGGGCATGTTTGCTGTCTTTAATGGGACAGTGGAAGAGCACATGGGGGGGCACACCCAGGAGTACTGTCAAGGTAGGGGAAGACAAACATGGTAGCTGCCAGCACCTCATGCCCAGAGAGTGTCCCGACAAACCCTTGCCTCTCAAGCAGATGCTGTAATATTATCAAACAAATCTCCTTTACACACAGTCTAGGCACTTTGCAAACTGCTGCTGTGGTGCTGTTACCTGGGGCGAGTTAGCCTGTTTGCAGGTCCTTTAAAAGTATCTCATTTTCTCTGTATTGTTGAGCTTCCTAATTTGCTCTGTTGGTTTTCGAAGCCAGACGTTTTGGAGACTTGTCTATCCATTGCAGGTTCCGACGGTTGGATGAGTGCTTGATGTGGGGCACAAACTTCTCATTCCTCAGGGGGAAACTCTGGATTTGTGAGATTCTAGTTGCTGTTATGGAACGTGGGTTTTTGGCAGGGCTGCATCTCTGCCTCTCCTGCTCATCTCAATTTGGCCCTTTTACCATTTGTTGTAAAGGAGCTAGTTAGCTAGTTTTCAGGTCTTTTTCAGAAGGAGTTTTTTCAGATGTAGCCATAGATTTGATGTGTCTGCTGGAGGAGGTGAGTTCAGGATCTTCCCATGTTGCCATTGTGGACTGCCTTGAGACTAGGTGATTAAGGCTCATTTGAAGATTGTGTCCAGGAAGACATTTTTTTTTCTTTCCAAATAACTGAAGGCCACCAAGTTATGAGTATTTTCAGCTGATTAACATTATGTTTTGTTTCACTTCCCAAAGTATCCCACATGCAATCTCTAAAGCCCCTGAACTAGATGTCACTTAAAAGTTATTTGCCAGTTGGCTATTTGGAACTTGGAATATATTTTCTCCTAAAATAATAGTATAAGTAGTTGCTTGGTCTTAGACCAGATCACAATTTCTAACAATAAAATGTGTGGTTAATATCCAGTGATGGCGATAAAGGCTTGGGATATGAGACCCCAGAGCAGATGGGCTTGATTTAAAAGAGAATGAGTTTCCTGTTGTATTTGTGGGACCTGGCCAGTCTTGGGGAACTTCAGAAGGAAAATAAGTTTGTTTTTGAAATATACCTGACTTCATTGTATTCCTCCCCTTTAACTGCTTCTTAATGTCTGTTTTTCATAAATACTCATCACCCTTAGCCTTAGCATTTATAAACGACTCAATGCCAACTTATGTTACCCTCTGCACATCAAATGTTCATTTGTTTCATGTTAAAATATACTAGTTATCTAGAAAGTGACCAGACACCATGATTTTCACCAAGTTATGATTGATATTTATAGTTTCTTTTTTTACAAGTTTTGTTTTCTTTATTTATTCATGAGAGACACAGAGAGAGAGGCAAAGACACAGGCAGAGGGAGAAGCAGGCTCCATGCAGGGAGCCTGACGTGGGACTCGATCCTGGGTCTCCAGGATCATGCCCTGAGCTGAAGGCAGGGGCTCAACTGCTGACCCACACGGGGATCCCGATATTTATAGTTTCTAACGCTTAAATGTGAAAAGGATGTCTCTCTAGTCTGGTTATCTATTACCATGAACCTGTGCTCTGCCCCTTCTAGTCGCATGATGTTAAGCAGGTTTCTTTCCATGCCTGAATTTCCCCATATCAAATATCAATAATGGGAGGGTCTACCTAATTCTGGCCTTATTGGGAGTAATAACTGATATGCACTATCAGTACCCTTAGAACTGTACATAAAATAAATACCAATAAATGTGAACTTTCACTTTAAATAAAAGACTTTAATTTGTAAAATCCTGTTGTACCTAATACAGTGGAATGAAAGTCAGAGAATGGCTAGAAGATCAGAAGGCAGCAAACTCAGGTTATCTTTGCTGGGAGTAGTTCCTCTAAGCTTTTCATAGCTTCTTTGTTTTCTTGGTTCTTCTTAAAGGTTCATTCACTATGTTTTAACAGTAGGTTCTGCTTCAGTTTTCTATCGCTGCTATAACAAAGCACCTCAAACCTAGTGGCTTAAAACAACAAACACTTATTATCTTGCAAGTGTAGTGGTCAGAAATCTACAACTGGGTCTACGTTCCTTGGCTCGTGAGTTTCCAACAATGTCATGAGCTTCCATTAACCTGTCTCCTAATTCTGACCGTTACCTTTTTGCCTCCCTCTGAAGAGGTCCTAAGGGTCACATTGCGCCCACTCCTAGATAATCCAAAATACCCTCCCCACCTCCAGATACTTAAAGTAATTGCATCTGCAAAGCCCCTTTTGCCATTTAAGGTAAGATATTTACAGATTCAGACGACTAGAAGGCAGACGTCTCTGTGGGTCTGTTTCTCTCTCCACCACAATTCCATTAAAGCAGATGAAGAGAATACAAAGTTACTGAAGCCTTCATAAATATCTTTTTTTTTCATGCGCAACAGATTTACTGATATTCCTTCAACATTTACTCTCCTAAGTTAATGGGAACCATATTCAAACTCTTCTTTTTTTTTCTCCTCCAAAGCCCTGGTTTTCTCCTTGTTAGTAATCAACTATAAGTGATTTTTTAACATATTCTAAGAACAACAGTTCTTAATCTCAAACTTTTTCTATGCAGATGGAGATAATTCAGTAAAATAGAGTGTCATAGAAGAGTTATTTGAAAACTAACTTTGGAAGGAGTGAAACTATGTAAGCTCCACCACCAGTAATAAAATAACCTTGAATAAATAATGCAGTATCTTCTCTGATCTTCCCACTCCAGGACATGTGAATGATTCAAAAAATATTTTCAGTACTCTAAGCTTTAAGACAGCAAGTACCTTACCTGTCTTAATCAAATATGACAGAAGTGCCACGCCTATCTTAATCACATATGTATATTCATAGCCTTGCACAATAGATACTCAACAAGTATTTCTTGAATCAGTATCTTTTTCCTACCTTAGGCCATAGCGTAATGTTTTCTAAGTAATATGAAGTGTTTAAATGACAAATCTTATAGTCTGTACATACTCATATTTCCATTTTGCATTGAAATGCCCTGAGGAGTATAATATTACATAAATCTTTGAAGTTAGAGCTGAATGTCCGGCTATATTCCTGAAAAAATTGGAAGTTTGAACAATTAATTGTAAGTCTTTAAAGAATCATGTAAACATAAAAAGCAACATGTTTTAGTGAAGTTGAAAAGTATGTGAGAAGGAATAGGGAGTGTGAAAATGTGTGCATGAATGAAGAAATTCCCAATTCCTTTGTAATACACGGTAATGGTGATAAAAGTAATCCGGAGCAGATAGGGGACTTAAAATAGGGACTAGAGCCTGGATAATATTTGGGAGATGGGGAAAAAAAGCTCACAAATGGATTTACATGAAAATAAGAAATGTGTGTGTGTGTGTGTATTTATAATCCACTGTTTGTGTGTGGAATTCCATATACACAGTGGAATATCACTCAACCACAAAAAGCATCATGAGATTTGTCATTTGAGCAACATGGATGGACTTATAAGGTACAAAGCTGAGTAAGATCAGTCAGACAGAGACAAATACCATGGTTTCCCTCATACGTGGATTTCAAGAAACAAAGCAACTGAACAGAGGAAAAGAGAGATAAATAGACTTAAATGCAGAGTAAAAACTGGTGACTAACACAGTGGGGAAGTGGGTAGGGGGAGAGATAAAATATCTAAAGGGGATTAAACATCCACTTATTGTGATGAGCACTTAGCGTTGTGTAGCAATGTTGAATCATATTCTACACCTGAAACTCCTATAACAGCACTGTGTGTCCTTTATGCTTCAATATAAAAAAACAATGATCCGGAACAGATAGGGGGTTTATAATATGGAGAGCCTGGGGAATATTTGGGAGGTGGGGAAAAGATGTAGAAAGAAAGTTTGAATTTTGCCTTAAATCTGTTACACTGATAGGTTTTTCTGGAGGAGACAGGTACTTCATGTTTTGAAAAATGAATTTCACATTTACACTATTCCTGCAGTAGCCATAGTAAAAGTTTCATACAAAAAGTGTTACTGAATCCCATTAACTATGCATTATTCATATATGAGAGGATGTTCTAGTGCAAGTCAGCTGTATAGTTGGGTCTTTTATACTTGAGAATTCTATTATGAAATGCAGCAGTCTATTCTATTCTTTGGGGAAATGAGAAGAAAAAATGATAATTTTTTTACAACTCTGAAATGAAATATTTTGTTGCTCATAAGAAAGATATATTTAAGGATATCATTCCTGACTCAGTTGGCCCAGAAGTTAGCCTCAGTAACAATCAGCCAGGTGTGGAATTAGAAAAGTTGAAGTCTTACTTCTCTCAGAAAGAGCCCCGGGCTAGGAGCTGGGGAGAGTGGAAGCCCTTGGAACCATTTCCAGAGTCTTTAAATGATTCTTTTTTTTTCTTTTTCTTTTTTTAATTTTTTTAAATGATTCTTTTTTTTAAATGATTCTTTTTTAAAACAATTTTCACCAGCCCTACCTTGAAGTGGGTCAGCAGAGCTCTTCATCCTGCCATACTGAAAGTTGATCCCACCTTACATATATTTTTTAATGTTTTCTTGTTAGTTTTAATCACAGAAATAGCACAAGTTTTTTTTTTTATACAAAACATCTCAACAATATAGAACTTTGTAAAGTAATAAAATTAAACTCCCTTCCTTCAAATTCTCCTGAGGATAAACCACTGCTAAGTTAAAGTTAATGATTAAGTTTTAAAATGGCATAAAATGAATTCTTTAAGAGCAGGTATCCCTTGCAAAAAGCAGGCGACACCTTTGTTTTAACCTTTCTTAAGTTCGTTCCAGAATTATCCTATTGTCTAACTTGCACCTCAAGCACAAGAGCTGTGCCTTATGCATGGGACTATACCTGTGCTGCCCATCCCACTTTTTGACTTATTTCCATACATTTTACTGATATCCAATGACCATTTCTCAGGACTCATCTTTCATGATTTACTAACAGTGTTTGATACAGTTGAATACTCTCTTCCCTGAGAATTCTGTGCATTTCCTTCGACCCCCAAATTACCTGATCTGTCCATTTCCTTCGACCCCCGAATTGCCCGATTTTGCCTTATATTTTTATGGCTTCTCCTTCTTAGTCACCTTCATTGGTCACTATTCATTTATCTATAAACTTTGGAGTTTTAAGAGTTAGTCCTTTGGATCCCTTTTCTGTGCACACTTAATCCTTTTCTGATTTTCAGTCAGCTTAGTAGATTTAAATGTCTCTACTCTGATGATTCCCAAATGTTCATTGCCGCACCTCTGACTCTTCCTAAATTCCAAACATATATCTTAGATGGCTAATGGGCATCTCAAAATTCACATATTCAAAACTGAGTTCTTGGTGTCATACTTCCTCTCGACCTGCTGTTTTCGTGGCTTTCCCCCAGTAAATGGCAACACTGTTCTTCCCGCTATTTGGGCCACAGGTCATGGACACATCTCATCCTGTCATACCCCATATGTACGCAGTTCTTTAGCAGGGCCTGTTGTCTCATCTTCAAAATTAAATTCAGATTAGTGTGACCACTTCTGATTAATTCTATGGTTAGCATTTATCTATGGCCCACAAGTTACCATTGTTTCTCCTATTGTTGTACAGGCTTTTATTATAGCGAGGCTCCCAACAGTAATAGATGACATCCTCAGATTCGATGGCCAACGAGTTGTTGTTGTTGTTGTATAAAAAGACATTTTACATAAGTATGAGTATTACGAAAATCAGAACTGGAGCTAGTGGTGACGGCTAGGGAATTTTCATTCCTGAGCCTGGGAGACTGATATTATGGGTTGAATCCTGTCTCCCCACAGGGAAGAAAAAAAAAAGATATTGAAGTCCTAATCTCCAGTACCCGTGAATGTACTTTCTTTGGAAATAGGTTCTTTGTAGATAAGTAATATGAGGTCATTAGGATGGACATTACCCCGACATGACTGGTATTCTTATAAAAAGGGGATATTTGGACACAGACTTGACATGTGCTGAGGGAAGACAATGTGAAGACACAGGGATAACAGCATCTGTCACCAAAGAACACCTGAGGGTACTGGAAATTAGAAGAGAAATATGGAATAGATTTTCCTTTGTGGCCCTCAGAAGGAACTAACCCTGCTGACACCTTGGTTTTTAGGTTTTTGGCCCGAGAAACACGAGACAACAAATCTTGTTAAGTTTTTCCGTTTGTGGTATTTATTAGGACAGCTAGAGGAAACAGAATTTTCCTGAAATTCATACATTTTCAGAATTTGTATTACAAGTGAGGAAAATAGGAATAACCCAGAAGTCTAGAAAGTTTATTTCATTTGTATATTTGAAATGATCCGTGACCTTTTATTGAATGATACAAGCAGCCGTAGGCAAGCTCCAAATCGAAGGAAATACCAACTTCACTTTCTTCCTTCCTCTGATCTCTTCCCAGGTTTTCCTGGGAGCTCTGCTGGTTGAGCACACACAGGTCAACTTCCTGTGACGGAAAGCACGGTGACAAGCATAGAAGGTAGAGGTGGAAGGACAAAAGGAAGTTGCCTGGGAAATTCCAGTTCATCTCTTTCATTTTCTCTCTCCGTCACTACCTGCTCTTAACACAGCTGTAGGAGTGTCAGCCCTCTGCCTAAAAACCCTCATGTCATAAAAAAAGTCCTTAAAAGGACAAGTAAGGTCATACACATGTGGCTGGCCATTACTTCTTACCTCATCTCCTACTATTCTTTCCTTTGCTCATACTTTTCCAGCCAATTTGGCCTTCTCTGTTCACATGTGTTATTTCCACTGCTCGAAATATCCATCCTGCAGATGTCTGCATGGCTTCCCTTCTCCTTTCATTTAGGGCTTTACTCAATGAGGTTTTCTCACACCAGTCTAACATTTTAAATCCTTATTGTCCAAACACATTTCCTGTTCCCCTTCTCTGTAGTGTTTATCGCTATCTAAAAATCTGCTCACATCTTCCTTGACTTAGGATGGGGCTAACCACATTGTAAGTTTGAAGATATACTGAGTTAAAAATGCATTTAGTACACCCAACCTATCCAACGTCACAGCTGAGCCCCATGTCCCTGAAGTGTGTTCAGAACACTTACATTAGTCTACAGTTGGGCCAAATCCTTTCACACAAAACCTATTTTATAATAAATTGTTGCATATCTCAAGTGATTTTTTGAAAACTGTACTAAGAGTGAAAAGCAGAATGGCCGTATGGGTTTAGGATGGTTGTTAAGTGTATGGAAGTTTGCTCTCATATCACCTGGCTGACTGAGAGCTGTGGCTTCCTGCCCCTGCCCAGCCTCATGAGAGAACTTAGTACACCTTATCACTAACCCAGGAAGAGATCACAGTTCAAAACTGGAAGTGCGATTTCTAGGTAGTGCGTACTCCTTCTGTGCTATCATAATGTCAAAAAAGCAGAAGTTGAACTATCGTAAGTCCGGGACCATGTGTATATTTTCCGTATTTATGCTATTGTCTTCCTCCTCCGGGAGCCTGGAAGGTCTTCAGGGAAGTGATGTTTGTCTCCTTTGTTCACTGCTGAATTCCCAATGCCTAAAATAGCGCCTGCTTATAGGCTTTAATGAATATATTCTTGAATGAACAAATAATATTTTGTATCTTTGTTTTTATGTTTTCCTGTCTTTTGAACCTAATCTTCTCCAGTTACTAGTTTTGAAATTATTCTTTTATTATTATTATTAAAATATAATATTTCTACTATCAGTTTTTCTGGTATGAAAAGGTCTGGTGGGACAGATGGCTTTGCCATTGCTGAGGTTTAATGGCATGCTATAATGAACACCAAATCCCCCAAATCCAAATATGTGCACAAATCCCATGAATGGCATCTTTCTGAGAAGCCTGCAACGTTCCTTGATAATAAGTAATGTGACTTCGAAGGGGTTTTTTATATTCTTTTAAGTTGCGGAACGTGTTGTCTTTAGTCTTTCTTTCCACTTCATCCTATTTAATGTATTGAACTGTGCTCCTTAAATGTGAGCAACGATGGCAGACAGTATTTATTGTTTTGTTCAAGACTATTTTGAAAAATCTGGTGAGGGGCAAACATCGTATTCCAGCACACATTTCTTTTGGAAGGAGAAAACGTAAACAGCCAGGACTGCCAAATTGTCCTGTCAACTCCACGTATAACTCTAAAGAAAGAATAATGCTATTTTTATTGCTCTTCTCCATGTAGATCTGATACGAGAGATCCTAGGTAGGTAAATACGTTATTACTAAAAGCCTGCAGGAGTTGACACTTTGAAACACCACTATTCTTGGCCAGGGTTCTGAACCCCAGTATAGATTATTATCCTGATGTTGTGGCTAATGGTCCTTGCTATTTCTTTCTTCTTCCTAGTATTCTCATTGGCCTTTTGCCTTTTTAATTCTAATACAAATCACTGTCATGTTTCAGAGCCCCTGCCTCTAAGACGTAGATCCTTAGAAGTCTCTTAGGCTGTGTCTGTACAAACGTTCGGGCCTTCCAAGGGTGACACTGTGTGTTCTTTATGACAGAAAGAGAATCGGAGTTAGCAAACACAAAGCAAATTTCATCGATAGCTTTTAAAATAAGTTTTTGATGGCTTAAGGTTTATAAAGATTTTACATTTTTAGCGAAATCGAGAAAATGTCCAGGTAATGTGATAGTCGTACAGAAAAAAGAAATCAGCTCCTTTTTAGGACAAAAATTGGTTCCTTTTAACAACATCATAAGGTTAACAGGTCATCGGTGCTTATGTTCTTAAATTAAGCTAATCGGCTTTGATAAAAAAAGAAAAAAAGTAGTGTTCATAACAGTGTTTTATGCAAGGCACCCTTCTCTGAGGAGAAGGAAGTTTTGATTTTTTTTCTTTTCAAGTTTCTCTTCTTTCTCTGAGCGTAGCCTCCACCAGCTCCGTCAAATTCCGATTTGCTTCTCTCTACACATCCTATAAAACTTCCTTTCTTCTTTCATTCTGGATAATCATAAATTCCAAGCATATGGTCTCCATACCCCCTTTGCCCATTGCCCTTGTGTGTTCTTTTTTTTGAGATATGAATTAAAAATTCTCTCAGTTCATCTATAAACTTGAAAGCAATCTACTTACAATTAAATGAGAGATACTTGTCCCTCAACATCTTTGCAGGTATATTTGGTTTAGAGAAGGCAGGGTGGGGTGCTCAGAATGTTATTTAAATTGCATTCTGAGATAAGATCCTTTTCTGTGTTCTCCAAGGCACAGATGGAAGCACAATCATATATTGAAAACCTTTCCCAGGTCTGTGACCTTGGATGTCTCTTCAAAAATGAAACAACTAATTTAAAAACGAAATGCAAATGTGATTTGTGATTTTTATGCCCTATATCCATGCATCTCGCAGAAAAAAAATATGTCATTTAACTGAACTCAACTTTTTATAATGAAAATTGCTTAGAGTGGTATAAATATAGGCATAGTGTTTGAGTGTACCAAATTCTTATATAGTGAATCGTGGTGGTGTACAGGTCATAAGAATAACATAGGAAAGAACAAAGAAGTCTCCAGTTTTTAAAATAAAATACTTTCTTCAAATTAATATTTTTTAAAAAATAGAACCCTCCTTAAAAGGCAGTAAGTAGATGCAGCCAAACCCATTTTAAAGTAGCTGTAAAAGAATATTATGAAGATATTTATTATTCCATATATTTGCCATTTATCCTTTAGCTTCAAGGGCAATGCTTGCTGCTCAGCCTTGGATCTGCTAGAGTCGAATGTATAAAGAAATGGGCGTGATTGCTCATTGTAGCCTAAGTGGCATCATGCGTCTTAAAGGCACATATTTGTGAAGGTCACATCACTTCGAAGTGTCAGTTGGCATGTGCTTGATGAAAGCGCAGCGAGAAAGCCAGCTGGCCTGCAGTCATACTAACTGCAAAATAAACAGTTAATACTAATGTGTATATGTATTCACATATTCAAAGGAGCAGTTTAATCCTTGGAATCCCTTATTGTGCTGCTCTCAAGCATTTGGGGTGACAGGTGCCATAAGTCAGCCTTTTGACTAACAGCAAGTTATTGTAACAGGAAAATGAACAGAACAAGCTTGAAAAGATCAAACAGAAGGCAGGAAGGGTGGGTGGTGTCAGAGAGAGAGCTGAGGGGAAATCTCTTCTTAAATGTGAAACTTTCAAGCTGTTCTCATAATTAGAAAACATATAGAATACTTAGATATATATTTTTTAAATCTGTTGCCAGAAAATTGTGAGTGAGATGACATATTTACTATTGAAATAGATATTTCTCAGTATGGATATAATACTCTCCATTTTGCAGTATTATAAGGAACTGGGAAGTGAAATATTCTGATAGAGCACCACCTGTAGAGCATTCATGTTTAAAATTTTGTAAAATAAAGTTAAATATAGCACTTTAGACGATTTAAAGTAAAGCTATCCCTTTTCTCTCTGTATTCATATCCAAAGTGTGCCAAAATATGTCAAAAACTGAATGGGAACTAGGTGTATTTTTCTCTTTATTTCGAATAACTAAAACACAAACCACTTAATGACAGTTAATTTAGGATAAAGGTTAAAACCATGCCAAAAAATAAATAAATAAAATTCTGAGCAGTTGAACATTAAAGCTGTCTAAGCCTAAGGATTCTCACCTAAAATTTGGAATAATAATCCAGCTTCATTAAGATTTTGTGAGGCTTAAAAGAGATAACATGTGTAAACTTATTTTAAAATTTGTACTTATTTATTTATTTCAGAGAGAGAGTGTATGGGCACATGCACACAGGTGAGCTGGGGGAAGGGCAGAAGGAGAAAGAGAAAATCTCCTACTCCCCACCGGGTACGAAGCCTGACGTGGGGCTCCATCTCATAACCCTGAGTCAAAACCAAGAGTCAACTGCCTAACTGACTGAGCCACCCAGGTGCTCCAAACAGTTTCAGACTTTTAAGTATTTGGTGCAGTTATTTCCACATTAAGTGATCAGTAAATGATAGATGCTATTATTATACGGAAACATGTTTAAATTATAAGTTTCAACTTGGATGTCAAAGCATAATAGACAAACAAAATTCCCTGTGATAAAAAAAATGTTGCATAGGGAAGTACCAGATCGGAATGCATATTTTCCAGTGATAGAGAAGAATCCTCCTAGGACATTTGTAAAAGTGATGAGGAGTAGATCAAAGGCTCAAAGGCAGGGACAGGGGTGAAGACATTTGTTGTGGATACAGTTGCTGAACCACTTCGAGTCGCATTCACACCTCCACAAGAGGTAGGCTGAGTTGTCTCCTTCTGGCTTCAATCGTTGTGTGTACTGATTTCAAGACAGCAAATCTGAAAGCCTGGTGTGTGCTCCAGGAAATAGGGAAGCACATTGATTGGGGTGTTTGACACACATAAGACATAACTAAAGACTTGCAGGGCCTGAGGCCACAGTGTCGTGAGAGCTACTGCTACTTCAAGAAATGACCAAACTGCTAATGGCGAATAAAAGTGCACCATCTCCAGGAATCAGTTGTGCAGCACCCAGGAGGGTGTGGTAGGTACTAAAAAGGAATCCTGCCCAAAGTGGTCTCTACTAGAGTATGCAGGGGCCCCAGAAAGGAATCTATGATAGGTGGACCTAGATAAAAACTGAGGCCGATTTGATGCAAGAACAGTAAAAAGTAAAGTGATGCAAGTACAGTCAAAGTAAAAGGGTTAGAGTAAGAGGAGTCCACCAGGAGAATTTCCTTTTCCTTTTTTTTTTTCATTAGGAGAATTTCTCAAAAATCTAAAATTCCCACAAGAGAGAAATTCAGCCTTAATTATTAGCCATTCCCAAAGGGTATAGAATCCTATTACAGTAGTCAAATATGAAGTTTACATATTCCTTTCCCTCATCCCTTCCTCTGTTCCAATTCCAAGGAGCCAGAAACTATGTGCATACATCAGAGTGGGTGAGGTCATGTTGCAGGAACAAACAAATCCTAAATCGCCTTGGTCTAAAACAAAAAGTTTATTTTCCTATTTATGTCACATGCCTTTTGCAACACAGTAGGAAATCACTGCTTTATTGTAATTTGGGGACCCAGAGTGACAGAGCTGGCACCCTCAAAAACATTGAAAATTTTATGAAGAGGCTCAGGAAGAGGTCACATCTCATACACAACTAGATTGGCGACACTTTCAGTTGCAGCGTGCCCAGAACTAGATAGGGTGGCCTGCTTAATCACGATATGCCAAGAAGAATAATGCTGCCATATATATTGAAGATTGAGCATGAGAACTATTTGATATACATCACTACAAGTTTTTGTAATCTGCCATTCTAGCCCAAAATAATTCATATATGTTCTCATTGTCAAAATTCGCCGCCTCC
The DNA here is from genome assembly GCF_905146905.1 of Nyctereutes procyonoides. Taxonomy (NCBI): domain Eukaryota; kingdom Metazoa; phylum Chordata; class Mammalia; order Carnivora; family Canidae; genus Nyctereutes; species Nyctereutes procyonoides. The sequence goes on from NW_026575008.1 coordinate 200,189, forward strand.
TTCTCAAAGGTGCCACCCCAAAGTCTTACCCATTTTTAGCATCTAACTCAAAGGGTTGGATTCCTGGGTGATGGCTAATAGTCTCTACCTCAGGTTTGATGGGTTTCCTCTCAACATGGAGGTCAATGAACTAAAGAAGAAGAGTGATCTGCTGTGTAGCCCAATCACAACAGTGGAATATGCGAACAGAATAATAATAAAGAATCCCATTTGGAAAAGTTCTGGCCTATGGCAAATTTTAAAAATAGATGTTTTTAAATGCCCCCTATCCTGATGATGGAGAATGGGTGAGGCTCTGATTTTTGTCCCCCTCACCCACCAAGTACCTTAGCTTTCTCTTTGGCCCCCAGATCCTCTCTCTGTTTCTTTTCTAGTAACCTTTGACAGTATCCAAAATGGTTATTAGGAAATCTTTTCTTGGGTTAAGCGGACTTCTCAGAATACCTCTTACCAATATATGGTAGGGGATACAGAAGTCATTTTCAGCCTCGAACACTGACAGTTTCCTTTCGAACAAGCTGTTGGTTCCTTTGGCTCCAAGTGACACAGGAAACATCTAGTGATGAGAACCTTCTATGTTTGATTCCAGTCATCTGCATGTTGCAATAGCCACACTTTCCTTCTTTTTTTTTCTAGAATATCTCTTGGATTTGCTATATTTCTATGCTTTCTCTCACTCTTGATTCTTCCTCTCTCCCGAATTATTTACAGATACTCTGAGCTTTCCATTCATCTGTTGGAAAGTCCTGTCATTGGTATCACCCTGGGCCATGCTGTTTAATTCAAAGTAACTTGGTACCACAGTTTTAACTGAGTGTTTTCTCTAAGGGTAATTAAATTTATGTAAAGGTTTTGAGAATGCATGTGAGAACCATGCTCTTGTTCTGATCCTTGCTATAAGGCTAACTTGAAATCAACATTTATCATTCAAAGTCTTTCTTAGTTTAATCTTTTTTACCAGTAAGTGATGAAAAGAGGCTGCATCTTTTGACCTTGGAAATTCCCAAACTTCAGGACTTCCTTAATTCCTTGTCATTCCTTTTGAAAAACTAGCTAACTCTTTTCTGATGAACTTCTTCCTTATAGAATTTTGCCAAACCCAGGCATCAGCACCCCACATACCCTGTTGATGATGTTTTTCAACGTCTTCCCTTCAACAAATCTATAAATGTCTTTCTATGTCATTAATGCAATTGTCATTTCTAGTGTCCAAGATCGGTTTCTCCATTGCATGCCACACCCCTAAACCTGTGTGTGTGTGTGTGTGTGTGTGTGTGTGTGTGTGTGATGTTGCTGCAACACTCTGTATCCCACCATTGGTTATTCCCGGTGTAACAGTTAATTCTAAAATCTCAGTGGTCCAGAAGGACAGTTTATTTCTCGTGCCCCATTTCATTTTCCTTATTAGTTAGTGGGACGAGAAGGTGGGAAAGCAATGAATATCTGTTCAGAAGAGACCCAGGGAATCACTGTCTTGAACGTTGCTTTCCATTGTATATGAAGGAAAGAGATATTTTGGAGGTTTTTGTGTCAATCATGTAAGTAACTCCTGATACTTCACACCTGCAGCTTGTCTGCTGGAAGCGTTGATGCAGTTCCACCCAGTTGCAAAGGGGCCAAGAAATGCACTTCTTCCATGTACATTCAGGTGGGAAGCTCGAAATACTGTAAAACATTGCTGATGACTAAGGCAGCAAGTTGTTAGCAGAGTTGGGGAAAAGAAGGATCATAATACCAACCTCCCAGGGAACAAGTAGCCTTCCAGAACTCAGTCCTCGCTGGGGGGGAATTTTTTTTTTAAATATGTTTATTATTTGTTCACGAGAGACACAGAGAAAGGCAGAGACACAAGCAGAGGGAGAAGCAGGCTCCCTACCGGGAGCCTGATGTGGGACTCGATTCCAGGACCTTGGGAACGTGTCCTGAGCCAGAGGCAGATGCTCAATCGCTGAGCCACCCAGGGCCCCTCAAGCTGAGTTTTGATGGCAACATGGTATTATTCATCCCAAGTCTCAATGGTGACTGTGTTGTATGACTCTAGGTGGCAGAGGACTGTTTATTATCCAATACAAGGAAATTGTGGATCTCTCTATCCATTGGCCCCACTGGATAAATTATAAAGTGACAGTGGGAAACAGATAGACGTGTGTGTTCTGATTATGAGGCTTGTGTGTGTGTAACATATCAGTTGCCATTGCCGGTGACCGCCTCCGCCATCATCATCAGCTATACTGATGTTCATAAATGCTTTAGATTTATTGATAAACATATTGAGTTAATCGTTCTTACCTGTTCTCAATCAGTAATCCATAGACAAGAAAAGTTGTCTCTAGAATCAATCTGTGTATAGCAACACTTTTTCCTGTCTCTTTCAATGAAAGTACCATAAAACAATTCATTTTTAAACTTTCTCCTCCAAACACGGTAACTTAGTTAGGGTTCTTTGGTTTAAGCACTACCAGGTAACTCTGGCTAAATCAAACTAAAATGCATTTATTGAGTGGACATGAGATAGCTTCTAGGGTTGTTGGGAGGGCTTGGGAATTAGACTAAAATCAGAAAAGGGAAGCTTTAAAGTTTCAAGGACGTTAATTGCTGGTCAAATTCTGCTTTGTTGGGATGGATGAACAAATTCCAGTAATTCCCCTGAAGTCATTAGTCCCCTCATGATTCAGGTTCGTTGAGAGAGGCTTGATTGCCCTAGCTTGTTGGTGACTTACCCACCTTTTACTGTATCTCAGAAGTGAAGAGCATGATCTAGCTTCCATGGAAGAAGCTACTAGAGTTGGTTTGTTTGTTTGTTTTTTGCTTGATTTTGTTTTTTTTTTTCTTCTCTTTATAGTAGAGCAGAACCCTGTATTTACTATTAGATTATTCAGCGCAGGAGTTAAGTTTTCCTCCCCATGTCAAGTGCCATTAGGAACAGTGATAGTAGTTGCTTCGTCATCAAAAAACAAAACAAAAACACATGTGGCTGAGTTGCTTCTGTTAGAAGAATGCATTTTTATAAACACTTTCTCAGTGATGAGAACAACCTTTTCAGAAAAATATTTGGGGAGGAAGTTTTGGATCCTTAAGGCTTTTCCTAGGTCAATCATCCATACGTAATAAGACACAAAGAAGCGTATTTGAAAAACTGATAAGATTGGGTCAATCAAACCCCTTGAGTTTTGGCCCCCTTCTTGTTATCACACTCTGCACTGGAAAACCAGAGTAGCAGCTAAAAGTTTCGGGGCCCTACAATGCCTTGTCTTTGACAAAATTGCTTTTTCTGTCTCTCGGCTTAGTCATCCTCTAGATTCTGATCAGGTGATGTAATTTCCTCCCTGCGAATGAACGGATTCATCTGAGCCTTTCCCTGACACTGACTATTGATTCTTGGAGGAGGCCGGGCCCTGAGGTTGGTGGTGTGATGGTCGTGGTGGAAGTGAATTGTGACTGTGTTGATTCCTTAGAGCCTTGTACAACGCGTTGAGGAATTACGTGCAGCCTTGACATCACGGATAAGCTAGCATAAGACAAAGATGTGATAGTCATTAGAGCTATAATGTAAGTACTGTAGCTAATATGGAAACGTGGGGGAAGCTCCAGAAAAGCAAAGGAGGCCGTGCCTTCTGTTTGCATGAAAGACAGCTGGAGTAAATTACTTTGACATGCATTGTGTGGTCATGTTTCCTGTGCATTTTCGATTTCTGTGCATAAAAAAAATTAAACCTTTGACTGGATGGATAGCATTTGGCGATGGTTCATTTTTATTCACCACTGTCCATAACCGGATTGAGTAATTACAATCTGTCCTACCATCTGAGACTCTTTCTGACGTTTGGCTGCCTCTGCCCTGCTGCTCATTTATGCTTAAGTTTGTACCTGCCTATTAGCTGATTTGTCCTAAAAATAACTTTGAAAGTCTCAGGTCCCGAGCTGTTAGCAGTTAGCCTGCATAACTAAGGTCATAAAATCAGCATCTGGCTAGAAGTCCAAAAGCTGACTCTGTTCTCACTTGCTAAGATATGGAAAGGTATGTGCTTCTAATTAGCTCTAAAAACTCAAAAATACTGTCCACTATCATGAAGGATGTGTCACATTGTACTGCAGGGCTTGTTACTTCATTTCCGGCTTTGAATTAAATTATGGCATCTCTCTTCGATGTGTGGGGAAAGCTGTTTTCTCTTGTCTCTCCCACAAAACGTTAATCCAGAATGCTTAGCAACAGTACCCTGTTTGCTGGTTAAACATTTTCCATACAGTTTTGCAGTTTTCAGAAATAAATGTATCAGCCTACTTTACATTGATCTCATTCTGGAAATTTCAGAATCACTGCATTTTACAGAGCCAGACTTATTTGGTAATATTTGCATTTTATCTTTAGCTTAAATATTCCCAGGTTTGACTAGATTAGTTCCTCACTTTCATAACGAAAGGCATTCTGGGAATAATTCCATGTATATAAAGATTCTGAGAAAGAATTCTTGTTTCCAGGATTCCCTGTAAGAACATATAGGTACTTCCTCTTGTGGGAAAGTAAGAGAATACATAGGATATAAATACAAAATAATTATTTTATATTTTGCTGCAAATTAATTAGATATTTAATGCAGCTAATAAAGTGAAAATAGACTGTTGAGTAAAATCAAACCTTGTGGTGGGTGGGTGAGGGGGGGAGCAGAAATTTGAAGAATTCGAAGTATGAGAGTTTAAAATTAAATTGGTGTAATATTTGGGTTAAGTCCTCATCTATTGATTTTGCACTTACAGCTTACCTTGTAGAATTGTTTGCTTTAAAAACATGATTCTGTATTCTAATCTACTTGAGAGCAGGCATCTTAAAGTGCTTCTCTTTTTATATCTAGCGTAGAACCTAGCATATATAATGAATTAGATAAAAGTACTCACTAATAGAGGGCACCTTGGTGGCACCGTCAGTTGAGTTTTCCATTCTTGGTTTCTGCTCAAGTCATGGTCTCAGGGTTGTGAGACTGAGCCTTTTTTGGGCTCCAGGCTCAGCGTGGAGTCTACTTCAGACTCTGTCTCCTTCCCCGTTCCCCCTCCCCCACTTCCCATTCTCTCTCTTTCTCTAAAAAATAGATAAATCTTTAAAACAATACTAATGGTTTTGACATATAACACAATTTTTAAAAAAATTCAATCTTAAAAATTTACAAAACTCACAGCATTTTATCTCCTTTTTTTATCTTCCCAGAAATTGTTTATCTGAGAAAAACAACATGATGTAAACATTTTTTTGATTCTACATTGCCTCATGTTAAATGTGATCTCAAGCAGAATATGTAACTTTTTATGATTTTTTAATTATTATTATGAAAATTAAAATGTTACATGAAATGATACAGTAGAAAGTTAAATTTTGCAATTAATAAATACCCTGTCTCACTCTAATGACTAGAGGTAATAGCCATTGATGATATTCTGTGTCTTTTTAGAAGTTTCCACATGTAAATATGGATATATGGTTGTAATTATTGTGGGGCTCTAACATAAAAATCTATACATCTATAGTATCTATAAGGCATAATATATTACAAAGGGGTGTATAGCTCCCTTAAATAGTTTTTATTTAAATTTTTGTGTTCAGTAACGTAACTGAGAGATCTTTCCATCTCATGGATAAGTATAACCACTGACTTGAATTATTTTGTATGAATAATAACAATTTAACATATATAATCCCTATAGGTGAATATTTATATTGATTCCAGCTTTTAGCTATTATAAACAATATTTCAACATGTATCCCTCTATGTTAAACATTTGAATTAACTGTAAGATTAATAAGATAAAATCATAGAAACAGAATTTGTTATATAAGAATGGGTGAAATTAATATTTTGTTATTTTCTTGCTTTCCCATGCAGAGGTTAGCAATCTCTTTGTTTTTGTTTATGAATTGTTTTTTGAATCAACTGAGGCAACATATTTTCCTTAATAAATCTGTTTATCCACATTTTCCATATAATAAAATGTTTCAGTCAATTTTTTTATATTTTTTTATTTTTCAATGTATATACATTTTCCATTTTTTATTATTAAGTTAGCTTTTTTCTTTCTTTTCTTCTTCCTTTTTTTTCATTTTTTTCCCATTCTCACTTGTTTAGGTTAAGTGGTAGATGTTTTTTCAAAATGTTTCCTTTTTATTTTCCAGTTTTTTTTTCTTATTTACTAAGGTCCATTTTTAAAAACTAAATTATTTCTGCTTTCCTTACATTATTTTTTTTCTAGCTTCTTCAGTTGAATGTTTAATTAATCTCTTATGGGTATGCATTTATTCTAAAATGAATCTGATTTCCCATTTTTAATCTATCTGCACCCTACAGTGAAAAATTGTAAAATCAGTCTAATTCTGTATTTTCTCTTACTTTACCTCTTAGCCCTCTCCCCTACACTTTATTTTCCAATTTTACTATATTCTCATTTCTCTATCACTAAGATTTATAACATGTGTTCCTTGAATGACTATAATTCCTTAACATAATTTCTTAACTCAAATATTTTTTTGTTTTTAGTTGCCTTTGTCCCTCATTGCCAGTTCATTCAACATGGCTTCATCATTACTTTCCTGATTAAACTGTTTTAATCATTTAATGTTTTTCTAAGAAGGAATCCTAAGGGACATTGTTATTTTTGATTGCCTAGTATACCTTACATTTTTATTTCATAATAGCTCATTTTTTTAGGAAGTCAACCTGTCCTAAACTTAGTTCTTAAGGTTTTAGTGAGGCTGACTTTAACCTCCAGCTCTAGGTATAACTTACTTAAGACTAAATAAATGACCTTATCTTGTTAGCTATGACAATAATTGATTACATAAAGTATGTGAAACAGGATGGAATGAGATCCAGTCCTTGATTTATTACTGAAATCTTGGTAAATAAGGAGCTATCTCTGTAGAGATTTTTAGTGGTAAGTCTTTAGCCATCTTTGCCACCATGAAGAAAATTCTAAGGATAAAGATCATACAGAGGAGATAAGAGTTTGTATATGGAGAAAGCAGTAATATCCTGACGTGATTATTTGAGCCCCTGGACTCAGTTCTGGTTCAGTCCACCTATAACTCTCCAACGATATTAATGCAGGGCCAACTCTCACCAACTTTTACTCACCAGGTGTACTGTATTTTCTGTCTTGGATATTTATCACCAATCAGAATATTTATTGATATCCTTTCACATTTATTGAGAGTAAGAATTCTTCATGACTCACAGTAAACACAGTATTTGATGTTGATATTGCTTTGTATGTGATACCTTAGGATTAGGATATTTCATTATCACTGTCTTTTTACCAGTTCCAAATATGATTGCCTTCTTCCAGTTCTTCTCCAAAGGCCTATGCTAACCTCCTGCATCGAGTACAAATAGAGTGTACAAATGTCCTTATTCAGCCCATCTCCCTTGCTACAAGATCATGAGACACAAGCTAACATATATTCCTGTAGGCCCCCAGAATTTCCTATCCCAAACCACTGGTGAGGACCTCTGAGACTATCCTGGGGAACTTTGTGTATCCTCTGTTCAGTTTAGCCCAAGACTAATTCAAAGGGATACATTACCTGCCCCGCCCCCACCAGTGTTTATAGCAGCATTATCTACAATAGCCAAATTATGGAAATAGCCCAAACATCCATCAACTGCTTACGGGTAAAGAAGAAGTGGTATATTTAATGGAATATTACTCAGCCAAGATCCAAAGGAATGAAATCTTGACATTTGCGATGACATAGATAGAGCTAGAGAGTATTATGCCAAGCAAAATAAGTCAAAGAAAGGCAAATATTGTATGATTTCACTCATAGGTGGAATTTGAGAAACAAAACAAATGATCGATCAGAGGGGAAAAAATATAGAGAGGCAAACCAAGAAACAGGCTGTTAACTATAGAGAAATGCTGATTTTCTTTGCACTTTCTTAATTTTGAATTTATGTGTGTTTATGTGATACATTCCAGAAATAACTGTGATCAAATTGATTATATAGTTAAAAAGGTATCTATTTGAAGGCATTTTTAAAGGAAATGCATCCTCTCAGTCCTCTCAAATCTCACTCTATGGCATAGTTTTTAAGCCATAAAGTGTTGACAAAAATATAATAAATTGATTATAGCTATTAAGTTCCTGAGGGGCTTTCTTACCATTTCACAATCTGGATCTAAATAACTTTCTAAAGAACATCTTTTGTCTTGTCACTCTCAGTTTAAAAGCCTTCAAAGAATTTCACGCACAAATGTATAACTTTCTTAGTACAAGAACCCATGATTTTCCGTAGTCTTTTCCTGTCATAACTCCATTTATTGCATGTATTTTCCATGACACTTAAAATCAATTTATTATTTTATTCTTGAAAAGGGCCTCATGTGTTACTGTTTTCTGCCTTTCCTCAGATGTTTTCTTCTTTCCAGACTCTTGTGTTTGCATGCTACCTGCTAAAATCTCATCCATTTGTAGTGACCAGCTTAAATACTACCTTTTCGTGAAGATCTTCCTGATTATCCTCCAAAAGTTTGGTCTTATTTCAACTTAAATGCTGTATATTTTTTTTGTAGAAAATACTTATGGAATGTTGTTTTATTTTTGGTCATTTGTGTATTACATCTGTTCTCAATTTCAAACTTCTTGTAGGCAGAAATAACTGTTGTATTTGCATAGTATTGAAAAGGCAGTTTATTGGGTGGTACCAGCTTTTTCAGAAACATTATGGCATACTTATTTTAGAACAAAAGGATGATGCATGCACATAGTTAGGTGTGATGGGACTGAATTATTTTCTTTCAAAGTTAGATGGAGAAACTTTCCCTACAAAAGTAGGTGGTGGTGTTTATCAGGCTTAAGTATGGCATATTTTATTGCATTGCACATTTTACCTAAAGATCAATAATTTAGGGTATTATTTTATATTAAAAATCAATGTGTTGTGATATTTGGGTTACATTTGGCATGAAATTCAAAGATAAAACATGAGAACTCAAAAACTATTTAAACTACAGTCATGTTTATTTGAATGTATCTCGGTTTTTTAGGTAGCCTCACAATAGGTTACCAAAGGGAAGAATAAATGAAAATAACTAGATGAAGGGTAAGTACCACAAGAGAGAAAAAAATTTAAGAACCCAAGGGACCTGATGCACAGTAAATATTCAAAAAAACTTGGTAAGAGACACACTAGAGAAATTTTGCATTTACAAATTCCAGTGCAGGAATGCAGGAATACCAAACGAATGACAAACTATGTCTCCAAAAATTGGAAAGTTTTATGAAACTTTGCTGCTGTGAAACTGGACTAATATATTTCAGTAACAGTTATGAGATCTATATATCACCACTATTATTTATTTAAAAATAATAGGGGATCCCTGGGTGGCGCCACGGTTTGGCGCCTGCCTTTGGCCCAGGGCGTGATCCTGGAGACCCGGGATCGAGTCCCACGTCGGGCTCCCGGTGCATGGAGCCTGCTTCTCCCTCTGCCTGTGTCTCTGCCTCTCTCTCTCTCTCTGTGTGACTATCATAAATAAATAAATTAAAAAAATAATAGCAATAAGTTAGGTTTATTACATAATCCCCAAGATTTTAAATGACAATATAATTATGGTGACAAATGTACTAATTCGAAATCTATTGTTGTAATTTTGTTTATAAAATCCGTTTTCTCTATTGTTTTACTCTAGAATATCCATGCAGGGAATCCAGCTATCAGTAAACAAAATGTTTCACTTTTGACAAGTCCCAAATTATTCTAGGTTAATGGTAAGAATGTACTTGCTTTTCAACCATGGTCTTTTTTAAAAACTGAAATGTAATTAGCATATAGTGTTGTTTAAGTTTTGAGTGTACATCATGATCACCAACTGTATACAGGACTCAGTGCTCACCTTAATAAGTGTAGTTACTATTTATCACCAAAGAACGTTCTTACAGTATTATTGACTATATTCCCTATGCTATATTTTTAATCTCTATGACTTTTTGAATTATATAACTGGAAATTTACACCTCTCCATCCCCTTTATTTAATCTGTCCTTTACCTCTCCAGCAACCAATGGTTTAGTTTGTTCTCTGTATTTAGTAGTCTGCTTTTCTGTTTGTTCATTCGTTTTTTTAGATTCCATGTATACATTGATATCACACGATATTTGTCTTTCTCTGATTTATTTTACTTACCACAATACTTTATGCGTCCATCCAGATTGTTGCAAATGACAAAATATCATTCTTTTTTATTGCTGATTAATATTTTATTTTACCCCATCTTCTTTATCCATTCGTCTATTGATGGATATTTGGGTTGCTTCCATATCTTAGCTCTTGTAAAAATGCTGCAATAAACATAAAGGCACATACATCTTTTCAAATTAGTGTTTTTGTCTTCCTTAGGTAAATATCCAGTAGTGGAATTACTGTATCATATGATATTGCTATTTGTAATTTTTTGAGGAACCTCCACACTTTTTTTCCACAGGGACTGCACCAATTTACATTCCCACCACCCATGCAGGAGGATTCAACATATGTTCTTGATGGCTAGATGGCTTTTTTGGTTAGATGGCTTTTGAAATATTTTATATTTATAAATGTATCATAATTTGTATATTTTAATATTTAGACATTATCCATTGCAAAACAGTCAGGAAATACTACATACTGGCATCACCAAACTTGTCTCTTCATACTGTATCCAAGCTCCTATGCATATTTCCTCCCCTCAGCTTTTATAGTTACTTTTTTCTCATCTAATACCTTTTTCATCTTTTCTCACAGTCTTTACAAATCTTGAGATTTCTCTTGAAAGCCTTCATTGACAAAATAATCCCTCTCTTTGAATTCTGTCAATCTATTTTTTGGGAGCCTATTATTTATCAAATACTGTACGCATGGCAGTTACTGCAGTTTCAAAATATTCAACCTCGCTATGCAATCCGTTGAGTTTTTGGGGCATTGACTATAGTTCCTCATGTGGGATTTGTTTTACATATTTGAACTCTGTCAACTTACAGGGAGAAATCATGTTTTTAAGCTAATATGCACATAATGATAAAAATATTTATACATTCCCCAGTTTAGTAAATATTTATTGATCATTTATTTTGAGCAGGATTTTCTTGGAGATTGTTAAGACTCTGTTTCTTTGTTCCAGGATTAGGTTTAGAGAAATTTGGGAAAGAGATTAGGCAGACATTAAGTATATAATTCTAACATAATTTTTCTGTAAGCAGTGTGTCACATAATATAGGGGTGGGTCCTAAGGGGAAGCTTCTCATTTTGTTTGGAATATTATGAGGTTATTTATAATGGAGAACTTTTATATTTCCATAAGTTTTTAAGATGTAAAGATATGGTTAAGTATGCTGGGTTTAAGAAACAGCAACAAGGATAAAGCTAGACAGTATTATGCAAACAAAATAAGTCAGAGAATGACAAATACCATATGATTTCACTCATGTGTGTAATTTAAGAAAAGAACAAAGATTAAAAAGATGAAAAGATAGAGGTAAACCTAGAGGTGACTTTCAACTATAGAGAGTAAATTGATGGTTATAAGAGGAGAGGAGGGTGGAGTCGTGATTAAATAGGTGATCGATCGGTATCGAGAGGGCACTTGTGATATGCACAGGGTGTTGTACACAAGTGTTGAATCACTATATTGTACACCTGAAAATAATATTACACTGTATGTTAACTAACTAGAATTTCAATAAAAACACTCAAAAAAGAAACAGACAGTCATATACAAGAAAATATAGACCGTGTCTGAAGAACAAATTGTAAGTGGAAAAAACATGCATAAGAGCCCGGGAGATCTCCATAAATAATGAGATTCAACGGAAAATTTAAGTGAAAATCCGGTAGGTGCTGGATATGGATGATCCTGAATCTTACTTTATTGAGGGGTTTGCTTACATTTTATAGACAAAAGGGCAACATGGAGATTCTAAACAAGGGAGTTGATGACATTTGAGGAATGATTTAAAGAGATTAATTTAGCAACATTGGGCAAAATAGAGTGAATGACTTTTTAAATAATTTGAGTTAGCTAGAAAGTAGACAATTTTAGATAAATGGTAATGAAGGCCTTAAATGAGGGCTATTACAAAGGAGAGATTAGCGACTGCAGATATTTCAGATATTGCGTGAACAAAACGTGGGAGCTGATATGAGGATGTAGCTACTGAGGGGGAAATCAAAGTTTTCAAGGAACTTGTTCCATGGAGGATCTTTGGTGTTATTAAGTCAAGAAGAAAAGTCAGGAAAAATAGTCAGGTAGGAGAGGTTGATGAGGCCTCCTAGATCCGTGGAGGCCTTGACATTTCCTGCACTTGTGAATCATCTGGGACACTTTAAAAAATACCTATAAATAAATTGCACCCTTGGGATTCCGAGGAGTGCGTCTAGAGTGTGTCATGGGCACTGGAAGCTGAAAAGCCCCCTAAGAAAATGCTGATATCAAGGGAAGTTCTCATCTAGATTGTGGCTACTTAATGCAGTCCACGCACCAGCAACATCCACATAATCTGGAAACATGATGGAAATCCACAGTTTTTAGACCCCAGCACCAAAAACCTTAAATCCAATCTACAGTTTGAATACTCGCCTGGGTGATGTGTATGCATATTACATTTGTAGTAGCGCTTCTCTTATACATACTAGAGGCATCTGAGGTGCTTTAAAAACCAACCACCTGTTGATCCCACCCTCAGACATTCTGATTTACTTACCATGTTGGGGGGCTAGGGTGTAGGTATTGTTTTAAAAATTCCCAGGAGATACAGACATGAGCTAGCTTTGAGAGAGCTACAAGTACAAATACTTGTTACCAGTCCATCCAAGAGTCAGAATCCCAGGGGAGGTTTTGTTTTGTTGTTTTGTTTTGTTTTTCCAAACCCTTGATTGCTTGTTACAGCATTAAAATGTAACAAGAAGGAGAATGAGAAATGTTTTCGTTCTCTAAATGTATTGCAAGATAGAAGGCTTGTTAATGAGAATCCACAGAAATATTCTACGTGACCTGAATTTTAGTTTTATTTGGAACAATTTGGAGCAGGATTGAAGAATAAAACAGCACAAAAAAGGTCTCCCAGAAAGCAGATTAAATATCCATATCATCAGTGTACGATAATCTATTTGGAGTTAAGGGAAACTTTTTGGGCATCTCTGATTTTTTCCTTCTGAACTGCTACGGATAGCTACCCCATTTTGAGGGACTTTATAACGACAGCCAATGTGAATTGTTGCCACACTCAGTTTGCAAGGGCAGAGTTTCGAGCTAGAATAATTGCCTGTTCCACTCCAGAGATGGGATGCTGACTGCTTCATTACCAGCTGGATGAACCAGGGCATGAGCAATTTCAGACGATGTGAACCATGCTCCTTTACACTACCCATGGGTGCTAGTTCCCAAATCTACTTAGTCGCTCTCCCCAAGTGACAACACACATGTTTTGCTTGCTGAAAGGTGCTCTTGATAGGACTGAAAGAGTTGTGCAAATGCACCTGTGCCCTGCTCTCACATCATTCTACAAGGTGAGTCATTAACTATGTTGGATTGTTAAGAAGAATTGTGGAATCAGTCATTTGGTTTCCACTGTTATTAATTTTTTCCATTTAATTTTATTCCACCTCCAAGACAAAGGGAAAGACTGTTAGACAGTCTATTATTAAATAGATGGCATACTAATATTGGCATACATTGAGCCAATAAATATATAAGTAGGAAGGTTTAACTCAGAATTTGGATGGTTTCAAGAAGTTCTATAGAAAAAGCTCATGAGCCTTGGGAAGTAATTGCTTTAAAAAATTTTGCATTTAAAACTTTGCAGAGTTGATATAAAGTATGAGAACCATTTTAAGGCACAACATTTTTTGGATTTAATTTACGTTATATATAACATGCCAAATGCACTACTCAAATAATAACTTCATTTAAATTCGGTAATAGTTTTACTTCATTTAAAATTGGTAATAGTAATATTGAGTTAGAGGAAGCATTGTCGTTGCTTGCACCAAGAGGCAATTTCAAGTGTCTTTTAGTGAATTATCAACTACAATTTTAAAACAAAACCAGGCACACAGGATATCAGCGATAGTTTCTGGTACAATGGAAACCATGATGAAAATATTGGTAAGAATGGAATTTAAGTACGCTACCCAATTTATTTATTCTTTTATTAATGTTTAATTGCTTGATTTTTACTACTTTTACCTCTAGATCTTTCTATGTATATTTGTAAAATATATATGCATATAAAGAAGTCAATCAAAGAAGGACAAACATTGTATGGTCTCGTTCCTTTGGGAAATATAAAAAATAGTGAAAGGGAATAAAGAGCAAAGGAGATACAATGAGTGGGAAATATCAGTGAAGGAGACAGAACTTGAGAGACTCCTAACTCTGGGAAATGAACAAGGGGCAGTGGAAGGGGAGGTGGGCGGGGGATGGGGTGACCGGGTGACAGGCACTGAGGGGGGCACTTGACAGGATGAGCACTGGGTGTTATATGTTGGCAAATCAAACTCCAATAAAAAATATGCCAAAAAATTTTCCCAAATCCATTAAAAAACAAACAAAAAAGTCTGAAAGTAAAGTATATATCTTTTTTAAGATTATGTGCACACCACCAAGTTTAGAAATACATTTTCAGTTACTCTAAAGTCTCCAGTGTGTCTTCCTAGTTCACCCTTATTCTGCTAAGATATAATTTCTTGAATTTTTTTGTAGTGTTTTTAATATGTATATTGAGTTATAATGCACATAACATGCACTTCACACACTTAAGGTCAACAATTCAGTGGTTTTTAGTACATTCAGAGATATGTTTAAGTATTGGCACAGTCAAATGTAGAACATTTTTATCACTCCAGAAAGAAACTCCATTATCAGGTCACAGGCATTCTCCATCACACCCCTTGACACCTGTCCCTAAATAACTATTAATCTGCCTTTTGTCTTTACATTTTCTTATTGTGGATATTCCAAATAAGTGGAATGACAGATTATGTGATCTTTTGGTACATTTTTACTTAGCATAACATTTTCATGTTTCCTCTATGTTGAAAAATGTTTCAGTACTTCATTTTTACAGCTATATAATATTCCATTGTGTGGGTATACCGTCATTTGTTTATCCATTTGTCAACTGATAGACACTTAGGTCACTTCTACTTTTTCATAGAAATGTAGGTAATATGAATAATGCCATTATAAACATTCATGTACAAGTTTCTGTGTAGACATATATTTTCATTTCATAGTGGAAGAAAATACAAAAATAACATGCATTGGGTCTCTGTATTAAGTATTAATTTCCAAAAAAAGTATTAATTTCCATAATTTCTGAATCCACTAATATTTTCTATGTGTATGCATGTGCACATGTATATATGTATAAAATGTTACACATATTATATGTGACATATGTGGTATCTACAACAGGTCATTCAAAATAAATATATAAAAACATATATTCATACACATATATTTTCTGTGAAATAATCAGAGACACAAATTCTAATTTTTATGATATTTGAGAATTTTTACATCTTGAAAATATACACATTTTAAAATTTATATTATTGTAGTTTATTTTTCCATCAGTGCCTAGAATCATTCTTATCCCTAAAGTGAATTCTTAAACATGTTTATGAAAACTCTCCTAATAAGTTTCAGACAAATATCTTTTCACTAGGGAGCTAAATAATATCCATTCACACAATCCCTTAGCTGTTTAGGAATTATATATTGAGAGATAACAAATAGGTAATTCATCTATTTTTATTCTTTACGTAAATGGGTTTAAATATGAAGACAAAGTTATCTACGTGAAATGTTGCATAATTCAAAAACTTTTGACAAATAGATTACAATTTCAAAAACCCACAGATACAGCTAGACTTAACAATTTCTTATGGTAGATATGTACACATTTTTGCTTCCAGCTGTAAGTACAATTATTTTTATTCTAAGAACATACTTTGGCATTTGAAGCTGACCCACTGTCATACCTCATCTTGCCAGAAATCCTCAGAGGGAAATAATATGAAACTGGGGGGGGGATGGGGACAAAAGCAAGATGAAACTAATAAAATAAGATCAAGACTAAAGTACTATTTTAGCTCTCAGAATGACCGTTGTGTGCATTGTGTACAAAAGGAATGATTTAATTAAAGTGCTAATCAGGAACAAGTTATCCCTAAATGATGTCTTCATGGAGAACTGTAGAATTATTTTAAATTTGGCCATATGTATTTTTCTTTGTGATTTTTGTAGAATCACTTGCTCATAAAATCAAGTAAATAATTTATTATCTATAATGCAGTATAATCATTTGGAATCTACATTCGCACTTAATGGTTTTTCATTGCCTACTTGGCAGGAGTGGTGCAATATGAACAAAAGAGAATGGTTGTAAAATAAAAAGTTCGATAACTTTTATATGACTAGTAGAAATATGCGGTAAATTTTCACGTTATTACCCCCTATAATATTTTATACCTTATATATTATTAGGTTCTCTCTATGTTCTTTCCCTTCTTCCCTCCCGCCCTTCTTCTTTTTTTCCTCTCCCTCCTCTCCTTTTCCCCACCCTCTTCCTCCTTCTCCTTCTTATAAAATAGTTAAAGGACATTGAATTCACCACTTTACTCCTTGGGCATTGTGTGTGATAACAAAATTTGACTCCTATTTTTTTTTAAATTACATAGCCGTAAAATAATATAATTTTTCACTAAAATCATAGGTAAGATAGTAGTCAAGAAAGACATTAAGCATAATAAATTAAAGTCTGCCCTTTTTTTGTGGCTTGTTAATGTTTAGAGTTCATTACTTTAAGGATCCAAATTAAAGTTATTGATTTTGTGGGGATTTAGAAATTAGCATAGATAAAAACTTTCATGAAATGGATGTGCATACAAGCTGATGTAGATAATCTTTCAAAGTCTCTGTAAGTGAATCAATGGGAGTCACTCTAATAAGTTAGTGTCAATCAGGTCCTGCCATATTTTGTCAAGACTGCTTCAATCATGATAAAACTCATTCAATTAAGCTAATTTTAGTTCCTGCTCCTCTTTGTATAGCTCATACATTAAACTCTGAAGCTTTCTTCTAAACATCTTATATACATATGGCATTTTCTCTCTCAATTTAGTGTTAGAGTATGGGTTTAAGTAGGAATTAAAGGAAGTAAAAGTATAAGGGCACCCACTATGATCACATATTATTTGTGGTTCTACCTTTTCAAAGCTCTCCCCTTGAGGTGAGTTTATTAGATTTGTGGGGTTTTTTTTTATCATTTCTGTTAAGAAAAAAAGAAGCTCATAAAGTGTTAGCAGTTTTCTGCAATTCCAGAGTTGAGTGATCCAGAATTAAAGCTGAGATATGTTCAGTGCAGAGTCCTTACCCTTTCTTCTAAACCATTCCTACCATACATAAAAAAATTGGAATCACACTCTTCAAATAATTCAGAAATCAAGGATGCCTGCATGTTTCAGCATAGACTAAGTTATGTTGTTAACCATAAATAAGCCAATAATCTGACTAGGTTGACATATCAGCTCATGATACTCCAACATGAGTTGCGTTAACATTTGTTTCTTTGTATTTACAAAGAGATCCAGGCTCTTAGAGGCTTCGTTCCTACGTAGTCTTCCATGGTCATCACCAAAGTGGGAAGGGATGTGGTTTACTGTGCATAGATTCTTGGAATTTCACCTAGGAAATAACACATGCCATTTATTTACATTTCCTTGGCCAAAGAAAGTCACATGATTGTATATAATTTCACAGGGGCCAATGAAGTCCCATCCTATCAAAAACTGGTGTAAGCATCAATGGCTACTACTGTTCATCTTCTAGTCAACACATATTCAGCCGATCTTTCCATAGTCAAATTCCCTCATCCTTGCGAGGCAAAGCTCAAATATCCTATCCACGTACAGCTTTATCTCAAGATTCAAGATCTTCACATGATATGCAGTAGCCTGAACATCAGGTTCAATGCAGAGCCTCTTGATAAGGCTTGTAAGGTCTAAAAACAAGTTTTTTGCTTCCTACCTACCTACTATATGGCAGCAGGACAGGCAAATCCACACTAAACAGTCTTGTTTGATTGGACAGGATGACAAACCCCCGTGGTTCCTAGTACTCCAGTTTTGAAATACTGTTTGACAGAAATCACAAGAAACCCTACATTGAAGAAGGGGAAAGTTTCTTATTTAGATGTCAATTTTGCTCTCTTTTAGGCATCTCTGCTCTGTGGGCTGTGATCTTTGGGAGTTTTGTTTTGTTTTGATTTTTCTCTTCATTATCTTTCTGGGCCACATCAGAAGTGGGCATTGGAAAATACACCTTCCTTGTGGGCTGAGCAGCTTTCTCCTTTTGATTCTTTCCTGTACAAGACCTAACGGGTCATTTTGATATGTAAAGAATCACTGACTTTTTGACCCTAAGCTCATTCTCTCAGAGTCTAACTCTTAAAATTTACTATACTTATTATCCATTTAATTCTAGTCGGTTTGAGGTAGTGAGAGTTGTTAGATTTATCTAATTTTTTTTTCTTTTTTCTCCTGTGTTTCATTTTTGTCACTTAAGTTGTGGTTACCTTGAGTTGATACTTTTCTTATAGTGTCTTTAGCTTCTTTTCTCTGAGCTGTTTTGTCCATTGAAATGGCTTACTTGGTAGGATTCCAATTCACGTTAATTCAGAGGTTTTAACAGCAGGTGTTGTATTAGTTATTGCCACAAGACACATTACTTTAAAACTTAGTGGATTTCAATGGCACATTCATTATCTACATTTTAGTGGCTCAGGAATCTGATTTAGCCATGTCCTTTGTGTCAGGGTCTTTGATGAAGGCCACATTCAAGTTGTCAGCTGGTGCCGAGGTCTCATCTGACTACTAGGCTAGGGCTCCTTTACACGGTTGTTGAAAGGGTTCCGTTTCTCAAGAACTGTTAGACTAAGGGCCTCATTTCCTTGTTGACTCTTGGCTGGTGGGAGTCGGCCTCAGTTCTTTGCCTTACGGGCATATCAGACATGGCATTTTGCTCCACTAAAACCTTCAAGAAACAGAATCTGCGGGCAAGATGGTAGTGGCTGTCTTAAATAACAGGATCTTCCAAGTGACACATAACACCTTGGCCATTGTTGAGATGCCAAGAACAGGCCTTGCCAATCTCAACGGAAGGGAATTAAACAGGGCGAGGATTCCAAAAGGAAGAAAGTATTTGCATTTACCCTATAAGCTGCCTCACTCAAATGTGACAGATAACCATGGATTTGACTTGATTTTTGTGAAAGCCTGATGTAAGTCCTACTGTGTCCTTTGTTTCTCTTAGGACTTCTCCATTTAATCCTTTACTAGTTAGGATTGGAAATCACCTTTTTTCAAAGCTACAAGTTTCTGTTTTTAGGACTTGATATTATCTTTCACTACCACTTGCACACTGGCTAATTCTCTTTTGTGGTCAGTATTACCTTGTGTGGCGTCTTGCCAATTCAGCCAGCTGCAGCCACCACACACTAACACCAGTCAGTTCCCTAAGCTGCTGCCCCATGGGAGTTCAGAGCTAAGACATAGGAAGTGGAATGTGATCTGCTTCCTGGCTCCCAGTGTATCTGCCTCTTCTACTGTTCCCACACTCAGGAACATAGGCTATTTCTCTTGTCCTCTTTACAAACAGTAAGAATTAAGTTTCACTCAATTCCAGATTTTCCAGACTCTTCTGGAGATTTATCTCCTACCCTCGTATTTTGGAGCCAACCCTGAAAGTGAAAGTGGTAGAGGAACCATCTCTATGATGGTTCCTCCATGTGAGGACAACACTTTTCTTTGGTTCTGCTGTATCATGAAGAGGCAGGAAAGCCTGCCCTTCAAAACCAGCTATTATTAGATATTTTTGTATTCTTCAAAAATATATGGATTTTGACCCTGGCCTTATATTTGAGATTCAAAAGCCCTTTATCTTACTCTGTCATTTCACTCAAAAAGTGTGTTTTGATTCTTGAACTGAGAACGTCACTGCATTTTTATTCTGTTCTGGATTCTTTCCCTGGATTTGCCCAATATGCCTTAGATTAGATAGAATACAAGTACTGAAAAACCAGACGTATAAATTCAAAACCTTATCTCAATTATATATGCTTTCTCTTCTTTATGTTTTAGAAAAATTAGAATTTCTGCTGTGAATTTTTATGAAAAATTTGTCCCCAGAGTGTAGCATGTGATGACTCAACACCCTATCACTCTTACTATCAACGAATTATTATTTAAAATTTAATGCATTTTGAGATCAGTGATGTATGTATGTACATGGGGATGCAAACATTTATGCATTGGGGATGTACTTTAGGCATGAAATTACAGAGTAGCCTCCAAAGGAGAAGATTGGTGTCTGCATTTCTGATGTGTATAGTCTCTGAATCAAAGAGCAGGTGAGAGTTGAACACATGCCTTCCATTATTTTTTTCTAGGTAGGTTTAGTTCTGTGAACTGCACATACCATGGAATCGTGGACCTTAAATCTGAGTGGCTTTTTTTAAAAAAGACTTATTTATTTATTTGAGGGGAGAGGGGAGGGGCAGCGGAAGAGGGAGAGAAACTCTTAAGCAGGCTCCACACTCACACCCCACATGGGGCTTGATCTGAGGACCGTGAGATCATAACCTGAGCTGAAACCAAGAATTGGTCACTTAACCAACTGCAACACCTCGGTGCCCCACTCTGAGTAGCTTTTTTAAAATTAATTTATTTGTAACTGAAGTAAGCTGACATACAATATTACATTGGTTTCGGGTTTACAGTATAGTGATTTGACATTGATATGCATTATGAAATGCTCATGGTGATAAATGTAGTTACCATCTGTCCCCATATAAGTTTATTGCCATATTACTGACTATATTCCTTATGCTGTACTTTATGTCCCAGTGACTTATATATTTTATAAATGGCTGTTTGTACTTCTTACTTTTGGCCCCCACTGCCCCCCATGGCAATGACCAGTTTGTTACATTTATGATTCAGTCTCTGTTCTGTTTTACTTTGTTTTTTTAGATTCCACAAATAAGTGAAATCATACGGCATCCGTCATTCTCTCTCTGACTTACTTCACTTCTCATAATACCTTCTAGGTCCATCCATGTCATTGCAAATAGCAAGATACCACTCTGTTTCATGACTGATTTGTATTCCATTGTGTATGCATACCAAATCTTTATTCATTCATCTCTTGATGGGCATTTAAGTTGCCTTTATATCTTGGCTATTGTAAATAATGCTATGTAAAGAGGTGCATATATCTTTGAATTATTTTTATTTCCTTTGGTAAACTCCCAGAAGTGAAATGACTGGATCATATGGTGTTTCTATTTTTAATCTTTTGAGGACTCTGCATACTGGTTTCCATAGTGGCTTTTTTTTCCTTCAATCATACTTTCTTGATCTTAATTTTTTTCAATTCCTCTAAGATCTAGGCTTTTATATCAATATTAAATTTCATGTTATTGATATTTTTAATCTCTTGCTTATGTCTTGGTTATTTTGTGAGAAAGTGAAAGAGGCTAATAGTCACATGTTGCTGCCTTGAAAGCTATGAAGCATGCTTCGAAATTTTTATCATATGATTATATTAACAATATACTATATGTTGCTACTTTAATTTTATATTTAAGCAAAAAAACTATATTGATAAAATTACATGTTAATAACCTAGAGAAGTGCCATCCTAGAAAGAATTGAAGATCCAAAAAAGTTACATGGTAATGTCAAGTGTAGTGTGAATTAGAAAACCAGAGAGAACACTGTGATCAATAATCAAGTAATGTCCATTTAACTCAAATGTGAATAATAATAGTACAGTATTAATTAGATTTTTGTGTATATAAGATAAAAATATTGGTAGCATTTTATGATGTTTCATTATAACAAATGTAGCTTAGAGATGCATCTCTACCATATTCTTAAAGTTCCAAGAATGTATCTGAATCATACCCAGTGTAGGATAAATTACAAAAATAAGTAAGTTTGGAGAATAAGTAAAATTTGCCTGAATCTAGATGTTTTAGTATCATACTGCTGCCACGTTCCAGAGAACACTAAACACTAAAATATTTCTGATTGTTATTGTAATAGTGACTCTTCTTTTCTTCTTATTTATTTAAATCTAAAAATTAACAGATACCTAGAAAAAAGAATTCCTGAACAATGTGTTTAGAGTTTCAAATCATCTATACCTCAGGAACTAAATCATAACAGTGATTGTCTTTAATGCCTCCTCACCATTTACAGATTTACAATATATCTGTCTCCAAATAAGGTCATTTGGAAACATCTACAGTGGTACATGTTTTTTTTTTTCCAAATTTTTGTTCAATAATTATTTTTTTAAGAAAAATACTACTTATGAAGTATAGCTCTATCTGAATATTATTTCTTTAAACCACCTTGCTATTGTGTCAGTTGGAGAGACTTATTATACACTTATTATATTTTAGTGGTTTCATGCCAATGCCTTAATGTGTTATCATAATAATATAAAGCTTGCCCTGGCTAGGAGGCAATGATAAATAACAGAAACATCAAGAGTAATAACAATTAGAAAACAAACTTTAGGGATCCCTGGGTGGCGCAGAGGTTTGGCGCCTGCCCTTGGCCCAGGGCGCGATCCTGGAGACCCGGGATCGAATCCCACGTCGGGCTCCCGGTGCACGGAGCCTGCTTCTCCCTCTGCCTATGTCTCTGCCTCTCTCTCTCTCTCTGTGTGTGTGACTATCATAAATAAATTAAAAAAAAAAAAGACATTCTTTAAAAAAAAAAAAAAGAAAACAAACTTTATATAAAGACCTTTTTAAATTTATGTTTAAATTAAACTACCTATAAATTAGGATATTTCCATTAAATTTATATTTAAATTACATTTACAATTGAAATAAACATATATGTATTTCCATTTATTATCTGTATATAATTATACTACAAATATAACTCATAACATAATTATATTTATCATAATCCCATGAGCTGAGATTTATTTAAGGAAGCATTGTAGAATCCCTACGTAAAGCAGTCAATAATGTTTGTTGTGATAAAAAGGGATAATAACTTATTATCTATTGTATTTAAGTAAACTGCCTTATTTTGTAATAAATGCGGTATATTGTATTTGCGTCTGACTGCCTCAAAAGTGAACACTGTCAAAATAAATTGTACATTTGCATTCATAAATTAATGTGTTATACATGATAGGCCTATTTTTATAGA
This sequence comes from Nyctereutes procyonoides, assembly GCF_905146905.1. NCBI lineage: Eukaryota > Metazoa > Chordata > Mammalia > Carnivora > Canidae > Nyctereutes > Nyctereutes procyonoides. The sequence goes on from NW_026575008.1 coordinate 223,447, forward strand.
TATTATAGATATAGAATAAATATTTCTATATTTGGCTTGAATTTTATATTGGCAATAAAACATGATCTTGTAGTGGAAGTTGACAATAAATATTCTTTGTAAGCCCACTAGATTTTGACATACAATTAAGGAGAGCCTCGCAGTGTAATTTTCACAGAGATCAATAACATTAGAATCTCAGCACAGTTCTGCCTCTGCTGATACAAATGAAGGTCTCATTTTAAATTACTTCAGCTAAAATGGGATTACTCAAGTAATGTTGGATAAAATATCTTTCCTTAGCCGTGTATAGGACTTCACATAAGAAAAGATGAATATTTAAGTAATAATTTAATCATGGATTTTTGGGAACTTATTAAAGCTGTGACACAGATGGTTTGTTATACAGAAAAGAGCTAATTTTATAGCACATAAGTAAATAGATTATTGGAATTTGTTCAATGACAAGGGTGTGTTTAGCTATTGCATAGTAAGTCCAACTATTTTTTTAACTATAAAATTCATCTGTATTTATAAACATCTGGTGCATCTGGTGGCAAGGGATGAGGAAAGGATAGAATAGGGTCTATTCCAACAATGGCTCTGTTTCTTTGTTTTTGTGTCCCCATATTCACCAAATTTTAATCCTCTAAATCAGATTTTGTCTATCTAAATTATACTTTTTTAAAAGATTTTTTTTAATTTAATTGACAGAAAGAGAGAGGAGGAGGGGGGAGAGAATACAAGCAGGGGGAGTGGCAGGCAGAGGGAGAGGGAGAAGCAGACTTCGCAGTAAGCAAAGAATCAGATGTAGGGCTCCATCCCAGGACCCTGGAATCATGACCCAAGCTGAAGGCAGACACTTAACTCAATGAGCCACCCAGACACCCCTAAATTGTACTTTTCACTCAGAATCCACATCATTCTATTTATTGATCTGAGAGTTTCAGAAGGGAAAAAAAGACAATTTAGTCATAAAATGAAGCCCTTTCAATTGGGATATGTATCAAGAACCTGGGCTCATTAGTGAAAAATGTATTATATAAAAAATGTAAAATATATAAGGACCACAACTTGAAAGACTTAGTAAGACTTGTTCAGCTGGGATTTAAATTCAGGAGTTTTGACTACAGAATGCATATCCTTAACCACCATGCTATAAACCTTTCTGGGTGACATTTTATGAACATTGAGGCCTTTTATGACAATATACTTTCCACTTTATTAATTAATACTAGAAAACTGAAGTTATATTCACATTTTCAATTGCATGCAAGAAGACTTATATTTGAATAGGCTGTACAGAAATGTTTAGTGATTGCTTCAAAGTCTGGCTGTCAAGGCCATAGGAAATGCTCATTTGTTTGAGCAATGAAACTTTCTTGTTAAGATATGGAAGTTGTGAAATCAGTTTATTTTTCCTTTCTTCGGAATCTTTTCATATGTCAGCTGTAATGCTGTTTGAATCAAAGACATTTGATTACCATCTATGTTTTTCTCTAAAACTGAACTGAGAGCTTTGTGGAAGGTTGGCGGGCTTGAATCGTGGACTATTTTGACGTTGGCAAAGTATTGCAACAGAAGAGAACTTGCAACTCTTCTGTTCTATGGTTGTCAAAGCAGAATTCAGTGCCAAACTTGGCAAGGATTTCAGAGCTTTTTGCTTTATCAATTACTGGTTCCCTAAGAAGCCCGAGCCATCTCTTTCTATTCCAAGAAGGTGGTCCCATTGGTCAACTAGTTTAAAGTCTATAGTAGGTTATTGTGTTACTTTCATTAGGACACCAATACCAGTCCTATTTTTATCTGTAATATAAAAGACCTTAGGGAATATATGATTCCCCTCAACCCTATTCAAAATTTGTATTATTAGAAAATGCTGTGTAGATAAATGTCACAATTCTCCTCCCTGGGTGCAGCCTCTGGAATCGGAAGGATAAGTCTTGCTCCTGCTCTATTTCTTTGGTAACTGTGGCACTTTGAGTAAATGTCCAATATGCTTCTTTGTATGTTAAATACACATAATAATAGTATTGGTTTCAAAGTATTTGTGTGAGGAGTAATTGATATGATTTCTATTGAGTAATTATGGCTCTGAGACATAGTGAACACTCAATAAATATTAGCTGCCTTCATCAGGATTATGATCATGGACAGAAAGAAGTCTGGGTAAATAAAACCATTATAGAGGCAACTTTATATTTCTTTATGCATATGATAAAGTATCAGAAAAAGAAGGAGAGCAAAGGAAGATTGGATTGGGGGAGAATGTATTGTTTCAGGGTAGACTGACATAATCTGAAATACAAAAGACTTGGTCATAATTTGAAATTCTAAAGACAGGAAGACTTCTGGCAAGTCTCTCTGGCATATTTAGTAATCCATCATCCTATATCTTAGAGACTTGGGTACTGATTGTCTTTATTAACTTTTCTCACTTTTTTTGAGAAACTAGATTTGCTCAGTCCTGAGTCAAAAGGAGTTAGGCTTTTAAAACACAAG